>NC_057813.1:161704291-162004291 GCF_018294505.1 Triticum aestivum
AGTTTGTTGTGCTATTTTGTAGGTCATATGTTTGAATCCATCCAAAAGTTTTCTCACTACCATGGTGTTCATCATATACATATGAATTTGTATTAAAAAAGTAGCATGGATACAGTGAAATGCGAAATCCACGTTAGAATTGGAGATCGCTATGTGACACACACTCTAATTCAAATAACTAACTACGTGACACACACTCTAATTCAAATAACTAAGGCTAGTCATAGTGGGAGTAACATAGGTAGTAACATAGATGCCACATAAGCAAAAATGTTGATGTGGCAAGTAGTTAATGAGAAGAGAGGCAAATAGAGTAACCTAACATGTTACCATCACATAGCGCTTTCCAATGCAAAATGAGTCTACAAGACAATAAATGAGCATGTGTATGTTACTACACATATGACACTTCCCACTATAAGGGTAGTAACATAGAGTAGTAACGTATGCATGTTACTACTCTAAGTTACTCCCCACTATGACCAGCCTAATTATGTGACACACTCTAATCCACGTTAGCGTGGGTACCGTTTCGATTTTTCAAATAACTCCTCATTAATTAATTTATAGTACTCCCTATGTTCACTTTTACAAGACCTTGAAGACATTTCAGACAATGTGCAAAACAGTTCATTTTAAGTTGTCTGAAACGACTTACAAAAGTGAACGGATGGAGTATCTCGTTTCGAATGACTAATTATTGCAAGGAAAACACGGGCATGGTAATACATACAGATTCGTTTGCAAATGAAAGAAGATTCGTTTGCATTCTCAAATGTAGGCGCACCAGACAGACCAGGGTCGTGTCGGGGTGGACGCTGCTTCGGTGCCTTCAAGGCAACAGTCCTTGGGTCACTGACATGTGGGCCAGCCACCTGTTGGGCCCACATGTCATGGACACAAAGGCAGGTGCCTTAAGGCACCGAAGCGTAGTCCTGTCGGGGTGGTCGCGTGTGTCGGACGGACGCATAGCACCCAGCCACTCACCCCCCTCCCCCCCAAAAAAAGGACGACGACAATATAAGTTCGTGCTTCCACGTTTCGGATTGAAATATCTGGCGGCCCCAATTCCAGCCCTGCAAAATCTCTCTTCTCCACCGTCCCCTTCCGCGCCGAGATTGCTCAAATCCCTAATTCGCCGCCATCCCTCGAATCGCCCCTCGTCTCGTCTCTTTCCCCACCATTCCCCACCTCTGTGCCGGATGACAACGACGACGAAGACGACGGTCGCGCTTCACCAGCGCACCAGAGCTACCTCATCTACGCCCTCGTCCATTGCACCGGGTGGTCCACCGACAACGTCGGCCGCCGCAACCGACGTGCCTCACAGACACCTAGTTCCACCGCATCAGGTGCGCTTCACCGATGTCGTATCCTAGCTCACCGGCGCTACTTCAACGAGCACATCATTGCACCTCCGCCCCCCAAGGTCATTGGGGCTTTACCAACAATCTCGTCCAGCGCATCGTAGCGCTCCGCTGCCACTCTCAAGATCTGCATCCGTGCGCGGCCAGCCAATGCCAGCGCATCACCCTCAACAGCTCTGAAGTGACCCGCACTCTAGCTAGGCGAGCATGCCCAAACGCCGGCCCGAACTAGGTATCCACACATCACTCCCTTGTGCATTGTTCCAACGATGTTTGGATATCCTTTCACTGCTCTCTTAGCATACACGCCTATGCAACTCTGACTTTAACTCTTATTTCTTCTGGAGATATCATCTGAAACAAGCAAATCCATTTTTTAGCGAAGCATGACGGGGCTACGGGATCTGGTACACATCCTGCACACCCGTATAACCTTGTAAGTATCTGTCCTCTGGTACAACATCAAGGTCGATTCCTCTTATTTGATCAACCATTTGTCGTGTCAAAAATGCAGAGGAGGATGCAAGGAGCACAAGGCCTGCACATCCAAGCAAGTGGTAACATGGACTTGTACATGGAACATCCCAAGCGCAAGCAGAGCTGCAGCGAGCCTATACAACGAGCTAGCGTAAGTCCCTGCATTTCATTTAATTTGTACTGGCATTCATGTATGATTTGTGTGCAGTGGCTGATCCACGAATTCAAGTTACCAGGGGCGAACATTTAACTTAAAAAATACGAAGGCACTTACACTCCGGAAATCAACATAACCTGAGAAATGTGAAGCTACATGCACTTTGAAAACCAGCTAATGATCCAAAGTAGTTCAGATTATAAACACTAAATGATGCAAGCACCAAAAAACACAAAATGCAACATGGTGTACAAGGACTACAAACATGGTTTGTACCTGCCTGAATTATTCGTTCTCTGGCTGAAAATATCAAAGTGTAATTGCACGTATAACCAGTGCGCAAACTGCATATCAATATATCTATCCTGCACAAGTATGCCAATAGTTTCAAACAATAGATTAGAAAAGTATTTATGCTATGTTGTGATGATACAGGGACTTTCTGGTAGATGGCCTCGACGTTTCCTCAAGCTATGAAAATGCACTATAATTTGCTTGTCATCAATGCCTGCAAATCTCTGTCTCTCTCAACATAGTAGATCATCATTAGACACTAAATCCTTCAATGATCTTGCAAAATGCTTGCATTAGATCCCTCATTAGACACTATATGTTCATCACCAGGAGAATGTAAAATGTTTGCATCAAATCCTTCATTAGCAGTCTGTTCATTAGGCACTTCAGGCTCAAGAACAACATGAGCTTGTATGTTTGCACCTGAAACTTGATTAGATACATCAGATTCAGTTAGTTCAGTATTGATTGGGGGAGTTATAAAATAAGTAGAAGTTGGTTTCATTTTCTCATAGATTCCCTACATACAAGCAGTTTTACAACACCGTCAGGTTTAACTATTGGCCAGAAATTGAAGAGTTGAATTAGATATAATCAGGGATGTGATGTACCTGCTCGTTGCGCATGCTACTCTTGCAAGCTGCGACTGTCCGTTTGCACAAGCTCGATGCCATGCCCGTGCTACCGCCGCTGCCTCCCATGCAGGCTACACCCAGGGTTGGATCTTCATCTTCTTGTCCTTCCGTTCGCTTGAAGCCCGACGACCGCCCTCCAACGAGGGCGTGAGGAAGTGCTGTGTCGGTCTATCCAGCGGCGGCTAGGTTAGGAGCGAACCAGAATGGAGGCTAGAGCGGATGAATTGGGAATTTTCCTGTTGTCGATCGATATGGGAGGCGCTCGTTTGGGCCGCGAGCCTGCTATAGGGCCTGCCTTGCACTTATGTTATTGGCCCATCCAAATTGAAACATTTTTCTTCATTTTTTACATTGCCTGCTCGTGTGTTGGGACGAACAAAACTAGCGTGGGCCAACCTGGACGACTCAAACTAGGTGCACACTTTCCAGCCACCTGAGGCGGCCGCCCATACCAGCCCCTATGGTGGCGTCGCCCCTTTTTGCGTGTATGATTGGATAGTGAAAAATATTCCAGTGGCGCTTTTGATTTACCCACAGAATGGTTGACTTGCTTGTTTCTATGAACTGAGTTCGCCAATAATGTGAAGGATGCCAGTCTTTTCATCCTATTGTAGATTGCTTAGATCTCAATATGCCAAAAGTAATCGCATGAAATATACAGTAAAAGCCAGTGTGATGTGTTTGGCTACAACTAGTCTGACTACACGTCCTCATATAACATATCAAGGACGCACCATCTTACCAGATTAACCATTCGACTTACCCATGCAGTGTGGGAAGAAAGAAGTATTGGGGCTGCCTATCCAAGCAATTGATGCCATGGACTCCTTTGTACAACCTTGTAAGCGAAAAAGAAGTTGTAGTGTGCCTGTACAAAGAACTAGCATAAGTTCAGTTACCTGCTTCTCGGAATTTTAGTTAGCCACTTATTGCAAAATTGTTCAATTACATTGCTTGGCTTAATTTAGTTTGCTACTGATTACATAATGGCACAGCCGGTTAATCATATTGTAGACTGCGCCTATCTATGTGTTTGATACTTACTGTTAAGAATTACCTGTTTGCCTTAACTTAAATATCTACTTGTTTGTTTAACTGCTTTGTTGCTGCAACAGCGGGTTACAATGATGTTAATAACTACTCCCGCCGTCCCATAATATAGGACGTTTTTTGACACTAGCATAGTGTTAAAAAACGTCTTACATTATGGGACGGAGGGAGTACTTTTCAGCATCCAATTGAAATGATTTAATTCCTTGTTTGTTTAACTGGTTTGCTGTTATAACTCCCAGTTGAGATGTTTTGCTAACTTCAACTTTTCTGAATCCAATCGGAACTTTAATGGCAAAACAGGTTAGCCCAAGATCAAAGAGCGAGGTCCCCATGGACGTTGCATCATCCCACAGCAGTGGCACCGGCCCAATCGTGCATTATGAATTGCCAACTGTTGATGCTCTAGAGGCTAAACTAGTGGTAGAAAGAGATTCTTCTTCTGCGCTTAGAGATGAAGTTGACATGTTGAGGAAGCAAATAGCACAATCACAAGCAGTACTCAAGACAACCATTAAATATTTGGTGGATTCAAAACGAAGCAAGCTGAGACTGACCAGATTGTTAAGGTCCTGAAGGAAAAAAGGAAATTAAATTCCTACTTGGTAAATCATAGGTGAAATATTCTTTCCAAAGTTGAATAACCTTTGTGTTGTCTGTTCATATAATCAATCAAACCATTTGTTTTAGAGATCATGTAATAATTTTTTTTGTTTTTTGGTTTGTAATTTTACTTGAGCACAAGGCTGTATTAATTGATAAGACTCAGAGACATTTCATTTGGATTGTTGTGCCAGACCTACAAATATGCCAATCGGGTTGAATGTGCATTAGCAATAGTAGTAGTATAGATGGACCATAAGTGGCACGCATCGGAAAGGGCCGAGATGCTGGCTAAAAAAGAGATGCTGTTGTAGCCAAAAAAAAGTACAGCGGCCTGGCTTATGTATGTTAGTTGATATTATTGATCCATATACTCTATGAGTGTTTATATGTCTGTTAGTTCTGTACATTCTTGGTTGATTGACTCGGTATTTGAATCTTGATACATCACTTGTGTGCATATCTAAATGGGAGTACACATTATGATGCGTGTGACATTTGAGTTGGACATGAAGTGTTCCAAATATTCGAATTCACCTTAAATTGGATACTAGTTTCTGAATTTGAGTATCGGCATTTGTAAACCATTATCATATATGACAGTGGAATACATCTTTGTTGTCCTTTTGAAGATATATAAAAACACATAGAACGATTTTTAAAGATTCATATAGGAATACAAAATGGATTCGAATTTAGTTGCCAGGGTAAACGTGGATTCTTATTGTCCCAAAATTCGAAAGAAGCTGCAAAATGTCCACTCCCACGTCGGTTTCCCGAAGCCAAGTGTTTGGGAGATGGAAATTACCGTCTACCCATTACACAGACAATCCATCGGCCCGATTTCCACTGCTCTAAATAGGGGTAGGTTAGTAACTTCAATTAGACGTGACACGACCGCCTCTGAGCCCATTCCGGCACGGTGGGCGTCAAACATGGGCGGCAAAACACATTTGATTCAAGCTCGTCCGAAAGACCTCTGTTTCTCCCTCCATTCCCCATTCATACATGGTGGGCGGCAAAACAAACTCGACTCGGCCGAAATCGATGTAGGCAAATATTTTCAATAGGGGCAGGTTTGTAACTTCACTCAGACATGACACAACCACCCTACATGTCAGCCCCGTTCATACACCGTGGGCGCCAACCATGGGCACCAACCACCCTCTCCTCGCCCGAAATCGCTCTGGGCAAATATTGGCGAGATGCGAGATTACCATCCTATCCCCAACCAAGGAGACGTCCAAATTTTAAACGGCGGCTAAGTTCGTAACTTTCCCATATTTCAGACAGGCGCGTCCCAAAAACATGGTTCCCCGTACCTCTCCCTCCATTTTCCATTCATACACCGTCCGCGCTAGAACACCCCATCCCTACACCAGCCTCCGTCCGCCACCCCATCCATCGCCGCCGTCCTCCACCACATCCATCGCCACCGTCCTCCACCATGCCGGAGCGCCTACCAAGACCGCGTCGTCCACTGCTAGAGATGGACGTTTCTCATCCATGGCGACGGACCAATAGCCTTGCATCGCGTCCTCTCGCTTCATCGGCGTCGTCGTCCTCTTTGCCGGGGCCGCTCACACGACCTTCTCTTCCACCGCAACGGGACTTATCCCCCGATGCACCCGTCTACCATCGCAGATCTGCTTCAACGCCACCGATAGCCATCGCACCCTCGATGCCTACACGGCGCCGCAAGAGAGGTGGTACTTCATACCTCCTCAACTTTTTGATCTCAACCAGAAAATAGATCTTAACTTGGTTACTCTACTTTCTTTTCAGCTCTTAGAATTTAGTTCTTAGTTCGAAGCAAACAATGGATGCTAAATATCATTTCTCCGGTTTGCATCTTCAAATCTTCCATGGCACAGCCATAATACGGTTTAATTGATCATGCTTAGGGTTTAATTGATCATGTTGCTTCCGTGGTGGTTTCTTTAATAGAAATCGGAGGGAAAACCCTCTTTTGCTAAAAAAGTATGCTTAGAGTTTCCCCCTTTTATGATCACTATATGATCAGAATACGTGCTTCGTGTCATAATAACACTGCTCCACGCATCAAGCTAAACAAGCTTAGATGTTCAAATACGAATCTGATATTTTTAAAACAGAGTTGTTTAATTGGCCAGCTAAATGTTCCTAAATTAGTTTCGAAAATGCATGTTCGCCGCTCGGGTGTGTATCTCTATAGGGTGCCCATGGTGGGCCGGCCCACCCTAGGATTTTGGGTCGTCCCAGGCCCCGATTCCCCTCTGTTCTGCTGCGCGCTTCCGATCTCTACTCGCCCCCAGCCGCCTGCCTCGCCGGCGACTTGCCGTCCCCGGACGGCATGACTCTAGGAGGAGACGCCGGACTAACAGGAGGCCAGGAGCCGCTCGCCCAACAGCGTCACCGCTGCCCGGGCGCGCCGTCGTGCCTACCTTCCCAGTCCGTTCAGGGCTCAGGCGTGCAGCACCCACCAAGCCAACCCGATTTATCCTGAGATACATCCTCAAGACTCAGCAGCCACTCCTCATCACCCATTTTCTAATTGATTCATTACACATTAGGCAGGACTGTCATTAGGGTTTGTTGTGTGCTCAGTGCTACCTACACTTAATGGTTCAGATGTATTTTGGTAATCTTTAGTACCTCTAAAGTTCACAGGGTTTTCAAAATTCCGGCCCTCGGAACAGAAACTAGTCATTTTGGATTGTTGGTCGTAGTGACATTGACCCAGATTACTACTGCAAGCCAGGTTTGTTGACAATTTTACTTGTCTTTCTTACTCATTTGATATAATATCCAATTATTCACATCGATTAGTTGCAAACAATAAGTGCTAGACAAACTTCTTCATTCACATTTTGGACGGTCTCTTACTATAGTTACAATTCTGCATACTTGTCCTAATAAGCTCACAAGTAAATGATTGATCACTACATCTATGCTTGCCTTGTCATATTTGTTGTCAATATTCTTTTAGGGTGGACCACCCTGTTTCTAAATACTGGAACCGCAGACCTGAGTGAATAGTATTTCTCTATGTGATCTCTTCCATCATGTGTGGGTAACGAACACTTCATTATATAGAAAGCAAGTGTCATTTCCAGCTTTTACATAGATTTCGATCTTTTACATGGAATACAATCTGCCTACTTGCTTTGTGTCGCACTACCAACACTCCGCCCTTGAAGCTAAACATTACGCCACTCATAATTACTTAGTTTATTTGTTCAAATACGAATTTCATATGATTCTAATGTTCCTACTTTAGTTTTGAAATGTGTGCCTGCCTGTTATAGAGACATAAGGGGTTTGTATTTCAGTGTGTGGTCTGGTCAGCACGGTTGGGGAGGTGAACTTTGCATATGCAGGGGTTTATAGGGAGACAATCTCCGAGTTGAATCCGCAATGCATTCCATAGATAATCTGACTACTTTTTATGTTTTCATGAATCTCAGATTCTGAACAGCATCATAATGATTATGAGCTTGCGCGCATGAAAAGAATAAAGCAGAACAATGCCATGGCTGTCAAACTTGGCATTAAGGGACTGAAATCAAGTCTGGATGCAATGCAATGCAAACGCTCTCCACCTACAGATTCATGCTTAGAATATGATCCTAACAGTGATTCTGAGCTAGAGGGAGACCTAAGTCAATGTAGCTCCCTAGTGGAGGAGTCAGAGGAAGATGCCCTATCTTATTCACCCATCAAGGTACTTGCTCTAACTTTCCAAGGTTACATTGCTCGCACATATCTTGCAACGGATGCTTTGCATTGCTTCTACTTTGTTGAACTGCCATTAGCTTAGTTTACACATCGTGTATGTGAATACGCCCTACCTATCCATTTTCAGTACATATTCCATCTGTTATCATACCATATTTATCCATTCAAATGATGTTCTTGTGTATCAGACATTCAAAAGGAAGAGGGCGATTGCTGATCGTGGAGGAGCACAAGCAAAGTATTTGGAAAAGGTAGTGGCACCTGATAAATCAAATAGCCCATTAGGTGTAGTTGCAATATCACCTGACCCACAAAATACCCCAACTCTAGCAGACTCTAGCCCTACTACACTGGTCATTTCAGATGCCCCAACTCAGCAGACCCCAACTGCAGCAAACAGTATGATTATGCCAGTTGACATAGCACTAGTTGTACGACGCAAAACCCCCATTCCAGCAAAGAGTACACCAAATCCAGTTGCCAAATCCCTTTTCGAACCAGAGAGAGCCCCAATTACAGCAAATAGGACCCCTGTTCCATTTCTTCCCAGTTTAGAAGACGAAGTTTATGTTGTTGTCAGGAACTTTGTGCGCATCTTTCCTTCATGGAAAGATTATACCGCAGACACAGAACAATTTCCAGTCTTCCTCCGCAACTTACGCGTAAGTAATGTACTAATGTTATTCATGGTCATTACTGCATATGTTTCTGCTGACAAAAGACACAAGATTTCATTCTTTTAAATAGGCGAGGAGCAAACTGGATTGTGATGACGAGCAAGAGTTGGTTGCGCTTTTCAAGCACTCGTTGATGAAGTATCGTTCCTACCTGAGGCAAGAGCACTTCAGTGGCAAGCCTCTGAACGAAATTTCTGTAAAGTCTCCGGTGCTACATTAATCCGATGGTGACTGGAATAATCTTGTTACACATTGGTCTCGGCTGCAGCGTAAGGTACTGTCTATGATATCACATCACAATTTGAACTAAATTTCTGCATTTGCCTTAATGTCTCACTTGTACGAAAACTGTTAGCAGAAGAACATTCATTCTCAAGGGACCACAGAATCTCGCAACTATACTACACACTGCATTGCTCTCGTGAGTACCTCTTGCCCTGTATGACCATACTTACTTTCATAGCTGTTTGATTATGTAGCATCACTGCAGATGTTAGCCTCGTAATCGCCCATTTGGTGGACATTATAAGATCCGTATGGACTCTTACACAAATTTAGAATCAACCCAATGCTTTTGAAGAGGTTTAGCTCAGCAGTCCTCTTGTAAGGACTGAACGTGGTCTATCACTGTACTTACATTAACAGCTACTCCCTCCGTCCCATAATATAAGAACGTTTTGTACAGTACACCAGTGTTCAAAACACTCTTGTATTATGGGAAGAGGGATTGGTTCATTTTGTAGCATTCTGCATCTTATCTCCCTCGCCCACCATTTACTAAAAAAGATCAGATCTATATTTAATCTTACCAACAAGTAGAATACACAGACAATGCCAGTGCAGAAGTGTAGCCCATTGCTCTTGTCAGTACATTTTGTCCTGTAACGCTTGTACTTCCAGGGATTGGTAGTTGATTATGTAGCATCAATCTGCATCTTATCTTCAGTATCCTCTATCCCTTCCAGTATTATCATATCTATAATTACTCTCCACAAAATGTAGAGTACAGGCAATGCTTATGAAGAAGATTCTGTGCTAAAATTCTTGAGTTATCCTTCCCTTGACATGGAGAAGGGCATTATAAAGCCAGTGTTAACTGCTAATGTAAGTCAGTCCTTCTAAAGCCTTTATCCTCAACTGCTATTTAATTTTCTCATACTCCCTATTGTTTACTACTGTTTAGTTTGTTGTTTCTACCAAAATGCATGTTCGTAAGAACCGTAAGTTCTAAGTTTTACTTGTAAAACCAAATTTCTTATTCATACCATGCACATTACTTAATACTCCCTATATGTATGCTTGGTTTTGTGGATCTATAATCCAATGTGTGGTGAAGTAGCCCACTTTTGCACCTTGTCATCTCCTATTTTATCTTACTGATGTGGCTGATGATATGAACAACATGCCATGCACATTATCGAAAATAGATACAATGATTTTCTTTGCCCTTCATCTATGCTTGTTATGTTGACATGGTAATCCAGTAGTGTGGTGAAGCTCCCCGCATTATGAACAATGCCAAATTATGCTATTGATATTTTGAACTTACTCTTTATTTTCTAATTTGAAATTGGATAGAATTGACAGAACAGTTATCATCTTTGTTTATACATGTGCAAAACCTATCATCTCTCTGCTTTGTTTCAGGGTGATATGCCTGATGGCATGCACAAGTCTGCTGAAGGCTGTGAGACAAATCCAACATATATTGCAGCAAAGAAGGCAAAACATCTTGAAGATAGCGAGACAACCCCAAAGTCTTGTCTTGATGCAGTGTTCAAGTTACTTGAGACTAACAGCCAGACAAGCTCACAGAATTCGTTGTCTGAATCAGTTCGAATTCTTCAGTCCCAAGTTCTAGCAGAAAGGCATTCTGCAACTCAACTTCGACTTGAAGTCCTATCTATAAGAAAGATTGCGAAGAACACCAATGAGAACCTCATCGCTAAACAGCTACACCTGGAAGCTATGACCGACATGCTAGGCCGGTCTGACAGCCTTGCTCAGCAGCTTGCGCAGCAGTTCCCCCGCAAGGCTAACCTTTCTTGAACTGTCTTGGAAGTGGTCTCGGTTCAGTATTATTTTGTTACGCTGCAATGGTGCCCAGTTTTTGTAATCTGCTTCTTCGTTGCGCTTTATGATCACTGGTGGCGAACTTCCATGCCTAGTGGATGTAATATCCTTAAATCCTTTATTGTATAGTGTAGGTTTATTCTTAGTTACTATGTCGTAATTTCTTTATTGTGTAGAGTAGGTTTGTTCTTAATTCCTACTAGTTACTGCCATCATTCGCTATCTGGAAAAAATCAGATGTAGTCGACCGGGCCGAAACATTCGATAACGGGCCAGGTTTTTAGCGGGCCACAATTGGGCCGGCCTGCGTCTTTCTTGGGCCCGAATGATTGGGGCCTTCACACATTACGCCAGGCCCAAACTTACACCGGCCTATATTTTAGTTGGGCCTTTTGTCAACCCAGCGCTTAGTTCGGCCCAGGTAGCGTTTGGCCATTAACAGGCTAAATATTGTAATGGCCTGTTACGGTCGAGATGAAACCACGAGGCCTTTAGCAGGCCAAAATGCATGTTGGGCCTCAATTTTCACTAGTTGTCGACGGGCCTTCAGCAGGTCGAAATGTAGACCGGGCCGTTATGGGCCCAGTTAGCTCACGGGCCGTTACCAGGCCGAAACATATCTCGAGCCTTAGTTGGCCCACTGATATCATGGGCCTTTAAGAGGCCAAAAGCTTAGTACAGGCATCAACGGGCCGAATTACGCAACAGGCCTTTAACAGGCCCAAAGTCATGTTGGGCTTAACTGTTGCCACCTTTAGCATGAGCCGTTAGTGGGCCCAATGTCCCGTCGGACCATATATGGCCCATGGGCAGCACGGGCCATTCCCAGGCCGAAAGTCACACCGGGCTGAAATGGGCCCATGTCTACATCAGGCCTCTAACAGGCCGAAAGTCACTAGGCTGTAGTTGGGCCCGAATATTCGGTGAACAATTAACGGGCCAGATCTGGCTTTGGGCCGCAAATGGGCCCAAATATTGGGCGAACAATTAACGGGCCAGATCTGGCTTCGGGCCATAAATGGGCCCAAATATTGGGCGAACAATTAACGGGTCAGATCTGGTTTTGGGCTGTAAATGGGCCTTTATTAAGCAGGCCGTTATTGGGCTGGCCCACTAG
Organism: Triticum aestivum; assembly: GCF_018294505.1. NCBI lineage: Eukaryota > Viridiplantae > Streptophyta > Magnoliopsida > Poales > Poaceae > Triticum > Triticum aestivum. The sequence goes on from NC_057813.1 coordinate 161,716,459, forward strand.
TACTTGATTAAGTTCTACGGGCCTTTGACTGGGCCGGCCTTTTTAACCTATATGGGCCTCTGTTGGGCCCAGCCATGTGTCAACGTACCATAGGCATGTCTCCTCCCATGGACGGGCGACATCTGGCCCACTGACGAGCTGACAGGTGTTCCCTTCGGCCAATCAGAATTTTACACGTGGAAAATTCCCATTGGTCGGGGCTGTTAACGGGTTATCGGATCCAAAACCCGACCCGATAGCTTAACGGTGTTCCGTTACGGTGGATGCCACGTGTCGGTCACCCTTGACGAAAGCACTTCTGTGACGCGCGATTTATCGTCATGGAAGTGGACACTTCCGTGATGATAATTTTGGTAATGTCATGGAACACTTCTACGACAGCACAGGTATGACTATCTTGATTCTGTCATAAATTTTTCATGGATGTACATGCATGACAAAAAATGCGACCTATTGTGACAAACACGTATCATCATGGAAGTGTATTTTTTTGTAGTGGTTGCTTTCGCGACGCGGCCGGACATCTCTGCTACTTCTGGGGTGCGGCCACACCAGTCTGCCGCATCAACAGCGCGGTGGGACCTTCGTACTGCTTCGGTGGCACATCGGGACATGTCGGCTACTTTCACGGCGAGGCGGCACATCTCTCGTGTCTCCGCTTCCATGCTCGCCTCTCCCTGGTGGCAATTTCTCGACCAAGAACTCACACTGGCCATGGCAGACGCAAGGGAACAATGATGAATGACTTCTTTGTTTTTGTGGATGAGGAGTTCAGGAGGAATGTGCAGTTATCTTGAAGTAGTAGTATTTATAACCGAGTACTAATACGCTCCTAAGTGGAAAATCGTTTAGGTTTTGATCGGTGTGAACAGGTTTGCAATTTGGAATGTGATGGGACGCAGGATCAAAATTTATTGGCGGTTCTATAATTTCTAAGTGTGGCACTATTCCCGGACGGCGTAACGTGGGCGGCCGTGTACGTGGCGTTTGCACCATAGGGTGCACCGCAATAGGCAATGTTAGGATACGTCTTGTTCCAAGAACCGCGCGCGCTCGTTATTACCATGGCGCACACTTCTTTTAGTTAGAACGTGTGCCCGTCTAGCGCACACACGTTGATCTGTCTAACTGTTTCTGTTTGTTGTGGCTAATCGCAAACAATTCATCTGTGTGAAGTGTATGCCATCAATCGCACACATCCTTGATCTGGCTGGCCATTTTTGTTCTGTTGCCTAATCGCAAACACTTAATACTTCTAAAGTGTATGCCCTCAATCGCACACACATTTATCTAACTTCCCATTTCTGTTGTTCCACCTCATCACAAACAGTTAATCTGACTGAATTTTATGTCGTACATCGCACACGCCTTCATCTGGCTGCCCGTTTCCATTCTTCTTCCTCACCGCAAACAGTTCATTGAGCTGAACCGTATGCCCTGCATCGCACACGCAACTAAAATCTGAACCGTGTTTGATGCATCCTTCATCACAAACGTTTTGCACCTTTTTGACGATTTTTTACACCCCCATTTGCGATTATTGCATCGCACACAGTTTTGTCGAAGGGTCTTTGATCATAGTGTCATGTTAGCAGCATCATGCAGTAGTGATGGGCTGAAAGTGACAACGGCTGGAATTATAGACAGTCCACATGACGCAACTGGGCCGAATTTGTAAAGGTCATAAAGGGTCGTGAGTTAGCAGGTCGTAAATGGGCTTTATGCGAACAAGTTGTTAACAGTTTTCCATAGGCCGGCCCGCTAACTTTTCACCAAGTCAAACGGACTAGCCTTTTTAAACTAATTGGGCCACTGTTGGGCCTTGCCATGTGTCACTTTTTCATAGGCTCGTTGAGGGAGTCCTGGATAAGGGGGTATCCGGATAGCCGGACTATATACGTTGGCCGGTCTGTTGGACTGTGAAGATACAAGATTGAAGACTTTGTCCCGTGTCCGGATGGGACTCTCCTTTGCGTAGAAGGCAAGCTTGGCGATTCGGATGATTAGATCTCCCTCTCTGTAATCGACTCTATGTAACCCTAGCCCCCTCCGGTGTCTATATAAACCGGAGGGTTTAGTCCGTAGGAGGACAATCACAATCATATGCTAGCTTCTAGGGTTTAGCCTCTACGATCTCGTGGTAGATCAACTCTTGTAATACTCATATCATCAAGATCAATCAATTAGGAAGTAGGGTATTACCTCCATCGAGAGGGCCCGAACCTGGGTAAACATCGTGTCCCCAGTCTCCTGTTACCATTAGCCTAAGACGCATAGTTTGGGACCCCCTACCCGAGATCCGCCGATTTTGACACCGACATTGGTGCTTTCATTGGGAGTTCCTCTGTGTCGTCGCAATAAGGCTTGATGGCTCCTTCAATCATCAGCAATGACATGGTCCAGGGTGAGTCTCTTCTCCCCGGACAGATCTTCATATTCGGCGGCTTCGCACTGCGGGCCAACTCGCTTGGCCACCTGGAGCAGATCGACAGCTACGCCCCTGGCCACCAGGTCAGGTTCAGAAACCTAAACTACACCGTCAACATCCGCGGAGACTTGATCTTCGACGGACTCGAGCCCACGTCAGGAGCACTGAACGATCGCAATGTGCATGACTTAGATCTGCCATCGGACAGTATTCGGGATATGCGCCTGTTGCCGCTCCGGACTTCGATCCAGAGCAGATCATGCCATCCGAGGACAGGTGGATGGACCCCGCCATGGAGGTCGCACACTCATCGGTGTTGGAGCCGAACATAGATTCCACTCCTAAGGAAATCTGTGTCGCCGGACCCCCGGACTCGTCTTCGGCCGTAGGTTCCGGACCACGCGCATCCGTGCCCATCGAAACTGACTGGGCACCAATCATGGAATTCACCGCCATGGACGCTTTTCAGCACTTGCCCTTAGGTGACGTGCTAAACTCTCTATGGTCTATTTATTTATTAGAAGACTCTTGGCCGAACTATGTCCGGCCTGAATGGGACATGGGCGACGAAGAAATTCACGACCCACCCACCACCCACTTTATAGCCACTGTCGACGACCTAACATACATGCTTGACTTCAATTCTGACAACATCTACGGTATGGACGTCGATGCAAGGGATGATGTGGAACCACCGCCCACAGGCCATTGGACTGCCACTTCATCATATGACGTCTACATGGTGGATACGCCTAAAGAACACAACGGTGACAATAAGGACACAACGGAGGACAAACCCCCTGGAGAAAAGCCAAAACGACGGCGCAGGCGCCGCTCTAAGTCCAGTCACAGTAAAAATGGCGATAACAACGCAAGAAAGGTTGACACTCCAGTCGACTGGAAAGGCAACAACGACCATATGGACCCAGCGATGGAGCAGGATAAGCCAGGTCACGCCGAACACAGCCCGGAGCAGACGCCTGATAACAGCGATCCCGAGGGCCGAACTCATCAAACTGCCCCCGGAGAGGATGAGAGTCCGGTCGACGATGCATTCATCATCCTGGAAAAACCTTTGGAACAAGATAACCTCCGCAGAAGGCTTATTGCCACGGCGAGGAGCTTAAAGAAGCAGAAGAAAAGGCTTAACACCGTGCAGGACACGCTCAACCGAAGATGGAAGAAAGTGCTAGACACTGAAGAAAAATACGGCGACGATCACCACACAAGGAGCTACCCAAAGCGCAAGCTACTGCCCGAATTCGACAATGAAGCCTTAGAGCCCATTCCGCCAAAGAATACCACAGCCGATCAACCGGACCGACCACCTCATGGCCGCGATAGAGCAGACACCAGTGCCACACACAAGCCAGCCCACGATTTACGTGAGCTCTTGGACAAAAAGGCTGGTGCGAACAGGTCCATTTACGGATCTAGAGGACGAGTTTCGGCACAAGATTATGGTCATCAAAATCATAATGATCAAATACCAGTTCGGAATCAAACCCGGACACAACAACCCTCGACAGCATGCCACAACATGTCCAGGTACAGAGGGGCTGTGCACCCCTTGTGTTTCACCGACGAGGTGTTGGATCACGAATTTCCACAGGGATTCAAACTCGTGAACATAGAGGCATACGACGGAACGACAGACCCTGGGGTCTGGATTGAAGATTTTATCCTTCACATACACATGGCTCGTGGGGATGACCTCCACGCCATCAAATACCTTCCCCTCAAGTTGAAAGGACCAGCTCGGCATTGGTTGAAAAGCCTCCCCAAAAACTCAATTGGAAGTTGGGAGGAACTTAGGACGCTTTCAAGGCAAATTTCCAAGGGACCTATGTCCGACCTCCGGATGTAGACGATTTAAGTCACATAATACAACAGCCCGGAGAGTCAGCCCGTAAGCTTTGGAACAGGTTTCTCACTTAGAAGAATCAAATTGTTGATTGTCCGGATGCCGAAGCCTTAGCAGCCTTCAAGCATAGTATCCGGGACGAGTGGCTTGCCAGACACGTCGGCCAAGAAAAGCCAAGGACGATGGCGGCCTTACCAAGCCTTATGACCCGCTTTTGTGCGGGCGAAGACAGCTGATTGGCACGTAGAGGCACCAGCGACCCAGGCACATCCGAAATTCGAGATGGCAACGGGAAACCACAACGCAATAAGCACAAGTGTCGAAACAATGAAGAAAGTCCGGACAACATGGCGGTCAACGCCGGATTCAGGGGCCCTCGACCCGGTCAAAGAAAGAAGCCATTTAAGGGCAGCAATGAGGAACCGTCCGGCCTGAATAAAGTCCTAGATAGATTGTGCCAAATCCATGGTACCCCCGAAAAACCTGCAAATCATACTCACAGAGAATGTTGGGTCTTCAAGCAGGCCGGCAAGTTAAACGCCAAACACAAAGGAAGGGAAACGCCAAGTGAAAACGAGGATGAGCCCCCACAGCCAAACACTGGGGGACAGAAAAAAATCCCACCAGAAGTCAAAACAGTAAACATGGTCCACGCAACTCACATAGAGTTCGTTGCCCCCAAGTCCAACCCCTGGGAGGCCTGCCCGATCACTTTTGATCACATGGACCACCTGGCCAGTATCCGACACGGAGGACCAGCTGCCTTGGTGCTCGACCCAATAATTGATGGACACCATCTCACTCAAGTCCAATGGACGGCGGCAGTAGTATTAATCTGATATATCAGGACACTGTCCGCAAGATGGGATAGACCCATCCAGAATAAGCCAAAGTAACACCACCTTTAACGAAGTGATACCAGGCGCTGAGGCCCGTTGCTGGGGCTCCCTCGTATTAGAGGTGACATTCGGTTCTCCCAACAACTTAAGAAGCGAGGAACTACTCTTCGACATCGCTCCCTTCAGCAGTGGTTATCATGCATTACTTGGAAGAATGGCCTTCGCTTGCTTTAACGCAGTACCAAATTACGCCTGCCTTAAACTTAAGATGCCCGGTCCACGTGGCATCATAACTGTTAGCGGAAACAGAGAGCAGTATGCGGCGGCTCTTGCAGCCGTACACTAAGCGGCCTCTCCCACCAGAATGCATGATCGGCCGTTAAGACCACGGACACGGTTAGAAGAGTCCAGTGCACCACTGTCGGTAACAGCCCGAATAAAGCTAAGCTGGGTGTTATACATATATCCCCATAAATGTTACCGGGGGCTGTAAACATGTAATAAAACCCACAATTCGGCTTGCCTTATCGATAGGCCAATGTCTCATATTTCTCACATACATTGAGAATAACCATCTTCCCGCACGCTTACTCTTTTACATGAGTTTTCGTTTTTACAGACACTCTTCGTGCGGCACCCTTCCAGGATACGGCACAACGGAGACAAAGGTGCAGACGTGCAGCAGGGCCTTGCTCAAAGGTTTCTCTTTAGATTAAGCCCTTGTGTAAACCTTCTTTACTGTCTTTTGTTGCTTGACACCCCATGGGTATTCAATACACCCACAGGGGATACTGGCGTTATAGGCATTTCGCCATGACAGATCAATGCACGTACCTGGAAATACAGGCTCAAGGGCGTTGCTCAGCCCGGTATATGTTATAAAGTCCGAATACCTTCAGGAGTGTTCGGCGTCGCGAGTTTGGCCTTATATGCATCAGCTCCTAATCATGTCTTTGGTCAAACGTTGCATTTGCCCGGCTCCTAGGTTTGTTGCCTTATGTTTCGTTCTATCAGCTAAGGCGACCAAAGGAGAACTACTGCGATTGTGCCTTGGTTATTCCGGATGAGCACCTCAATAGAGAAAGCCGAAAACTGACTGTCATGATACAACGAGAGACTGGTCAACCACTCGAGGACTCATCGGAATCTATAGGATTCCTCCGCATCAATGAAGGACTGGTTTCCCGGTCACGTACGTACGCGCACCATATCCGGATGCACGCGGAAGTACCAGGGGCTACATAGTAGCCCCACCTTTAAACTCCTATGGCTAAGTGAAAGTGTTACAGCTATATAGTCTGATTGCCTGGTTCGACATGCGATCACCTCCTTAATGGACCAAGACGTTGGATCAAGTGTGATTACGCATATTTTTTCGAACACCCCCGCATTATATGCGTGGGGGCTAAATCCAACGACTGCTAACTTTCAAAATTATATGCATACATAAACGGCTGGACAGGATGCTTTATAACACTTTTAGGCAAAAGTATAAAAACAGCCTCTATAATTAACACATAATTGTTTACAATTAATCTACTTGTCACTCGAACATGACATCCTTCGAGCACTGAGCCTCTATTATACGGGCACCTTCTATGACCTGCTCAAAATAGTGCTCGGCTGGGTCCTGGCCTCCTGCCAGACTCTGGGTTGCAATGCTGGTGGCCTCCATATCTGCCCAATACGTCTTGACACGGGCAAGAGCCATCCGTGCACCCTCTATGCAGGTTGACCTCTTCATGGCATCGATTCTCAATACAGCGCCAAGGAATTGATGCGCTAAACCAAAATAATTGCCCGGTCTAGATGGTCGACTACCGACCTCATGGCAAGACCGGACAAGCTGTGGAGGTCGGCCATAGCGGCCATCCTCTCACTCAATGGCAGCGGACGCATCGAAGCATTAAATTGTGACCAATACAGCCTCTCTATGTCATCATCTTTTTGATCCTTGTAGAACTTGGTCGCATCAGCTATGCTTTTCGCCAGATCTGCATACGTGTCTGCAGCGCTCATAAGCTGATCCAGAGGAGCATACTTGGGGTCTCCAAACTTCATCCGCAGCAAATAGGGGCTTCCAGCCGCGATTTCCCGGCCTTTCGAAGCTCCTCCCGCGCAGCTCTAAGCCCAGAGCGCGTCTCCTTGGCCGCATCCAGGGCCTTCTTCAGGTCAGCCAATTTTTCTTTATTCTCCTTCTGTAGGAGCTCATACCGGCCGGCGGCGTCTTTTAGCTCCACAGCCATTTCGGCTATTTTATCTTTGCTTTGGCGATGAGCAGCCTGTTCGGCTCTCAAATCTTCGGCCCCCTTTAGGGCAACCGCATGGCTAGCCCTGGCTTGTTCCTTGGCTAGGACAAGTTCCGCCTTCAGGGCCTCAATGGCAGCAGCTCCGCCTACAGCCACATCATACAATATTGATATCCTCTTAATATTTTCTACACAAATAAGGAAAAAACAAGCACATACTCTATGACTCGTCAAGCCGCTTGTTTACAAGCGTGATGTTGGCATCCACCACATCAATCTGCCGCCTCAGTTCGGCAACTTCAGAGGTCCGGTCTACCGCCGGACACTTAGCCACCTGCGCATGAATGCAGTATGATTCTTACCTAAGAGTGTGATCCTCCGTTTGCCGCCAAGCGCTGGCAACCAGAGTCTCAGGGGCTACTATCTATACAGAGCACACCTCGCGCGTGCGGTACAACCAAAAATTACGTATTTATTGCGTACCTCAAAGCCTTTGAGCAAGCTTCCAAAAGCTTCATTTAGCCCGCTTGTGGCGGATGAAATCTTCTCCAACACCGTACCCATTAGCCTATGGTGATCCTCCGAGAGAGCGGCTTGCTCCAGGAGGCCCGTCAGTGTGTTCGGCCGGACGCCGGACTATTCCGGACCCTCCTCATTGCCCTCCATGGGAGCCGAACATGCTGGGCTCGGGGCAGCCGAAGCGTTAGCTTCCGGCCTCAACGGATCTGGACTCCTCCGTGACGACACCTCAGGGTCGCCTGCCCCATGGGGTTTCATTCTCCATCATCTCCGGAAGAAGATCCCCCGAATACGAACCCTGTTGAGATGAGCTACTAGCCGGACTGCAAAAAAATTGATCCTGGTTATTACTCTCAGAGGAAAAAGCAATAGCTTCTTCTGTATTAACTTACAGCTCGGTGGAGGGCTGGCCCGTTTGCGGGCACGGTGCGGTGAGGAAGCCCTTCGGGGCAGGGACCCCTGGTGAAGTTCTCTTCCCTTGTTTAGGCGCCTATGTTTCCAAGTCTTCGGAGGCGGCCCTGTTCTTCCCGCGGGGGGAGGAAACCTTAGATTCACCTCCCCGATTATCTTCCTTCATGGAAACATTAATTCCCCCGGTTTGGATGTACCATGTGTGAAGCTCAGTCTTGGCTTCTCCACTACTCCCTTTATCTTTCCCCGATGGCACTTGACTTAGCGCCCGGTTAAGCATCTCGGCTATCGCTGGACCGGGCGAGCCTTCAGGAAGCGGGACCGGACACCTGATTCTCTCCGCCTTGCTGAGCCAATCCTGGCCGTGGACTATTTTTCAAAACAATGTTATGATAAATATAAACAAAGTGTTCGGTTACAGGGTTACTTACTTGGGTATCTAGGCGGTTGCAGCTCAGGCCCACATCCTCGGTGGTGTCCGTACACTTTATTCGCGGTCCGAACAACAACTTATACATTCCTTCAAGAGTCATGTCGAAGAAGTGCTGAATGGTTCACGGGCCTTCTGGATTGAACTCCCACATCCGGAGAGATCGATGTTTGCACGGCAGGGCCCGCCGAACTAGCATTACCTGGATTGTTTTGACAAGATTAATATCCCTCTCAAGAAGCTCCCGAATGCGGCTCTGCAATGTCGGTACATCGTTTGCAGACCCCCCGCCCAGTCCCACGTTGGCCCACGACGCCAGTTGAGGCGAAGGGCCCGAGCGGAAGGCGGGGGCAGCCGCCCACTTTGTGCCTCGGGGAGCTGTGATGTAAAACCACCTCCGTTGCCACAGATCGGACACCTCCAGGAAGGAACCTTCTGGCCATGGAACATCGGTGTTTCTGCTTATTGCAGCGCCTCCGCAGTCCACGTGTCGCCCATCAATCTCCTTCGACTTCACATTGAAGGTCTTGAGCCATAGGCCGAAGTGGGGGGTGATGTGGAGGAAGGCTTCACACGCGACGATAAATGACGAGATGTGGAGGATGGAATCCGGAGCTAGATCGTGAAAATCTAGCCCGTAATAGAACATGAGCCCCCTCACGAAGGGATCAAGAGTAAAGCCCAAGCCTTGGAGGAAGTGAGAGACAAATACGACACTCTCGTTGTGTTCGGGAGTAGTGATGACCTGCCCTGCAACAGGAAGCCTGTCTTGACGTCGGCGGTCAGATACCCGGCCCCCCTAAGCTTCGCAATGTCCTCCTCTGTGACAGAGGAGGCCATCCACCGGCCTTGAAGGTCGGATCCGGACATGATTGGAGATCTGAAGTGATTAAGCTTGAGCTTTGGGTGTTGGAACTCGAAGTGCGGGAAGGCGCAAGCGTGAAGATAGAGGGATAGGCCTCGACCCCTCTATAAAGGGGATGAATATCAAGCATCATCGGCATAGCCGTTTGGGACTTGCCTAGAGATGCGGAGTCATACCAACAGGCGTGGTGGGGTTACCCGCACCCGTATTGATGAGAATCCCGTAATAAGGGGGACACGATCTCTGCTTCAACAAGACGTGCCAATAAAACCGCCCTGCTGTGCGTATCGCGGCGGGCTGAGAAAAACGGTTCGTGTTAAACCAGGCCGTGGCGTGAGAACACGCTGCGAAAAAATTGTCGGCAGATTGGATTTGTAAAGTACTATGCTCTCTACGGTGGTGGGCGGAAATTATTTTGCAGAGCCGGACACGGTCCTTGTGTTCAAAATCTTCTATGGAGTATTCGGAGATGGAACCCGCCTTGCAATGCCGAAGACAATCTGCGCGCCGGACTCATCGTCATTGAAGCCTGGTTCAGGGGCTACTGAGGGAGTCCTGGATAAGGGGGTATCCGGACAGCCGGACTATATACTTTGGCCGGACTGTTGGACTATGAAGACACAAGATTGAAGACTGCGTCCCGTGTCTGGATGGGACTCTCCTTTGCGTGGAAGGCAAGCTTGGCGATTCAGGTGATAGATCTCCTTCTCTGTAACCGACTCTGTGTAACCCTAGCCCCCTCCGGTATCTATATAAACCGGAGGGTTTAGTCCGTAGGACAAGAACAATCAAAATCATAGGCTAGCTTCTAGGGTTTAGCCTCTACGATCTCGTGGTAGATCAACTCTTGTAATACTCATATCATCAAGATCAATCAAGCAGGAAGTAGGGTATTACCTCTATTGAGAGGGCCCGAACCTGGGTAAACATCGTGTCCCCAGTCTCCTGTTACCATTAGCCTTAGACGCACAGCTCGGGACTCCCTACTCGAGATCCGCCGGTTTTGACACCGACACTCGTCTCGTCCGTTAGATGAATGATATTTGTTGCGACGTTGAGCTGACACATGGTTCCGCTGGCCAATGAAAATTTTATACGTGGAAAATCTCCATTGGTCCGGGCTATTATCGGGTTATCGGATCCAAACCGGAACCCGATAGCTTAACGGTGACCCGTTACGGTGGATTCCACGTGTCGGTTACCCTTGACGAAAGCACTTTCATGATGCGCCTTTTGTCGTCATAGAAGTGGACACTTTCGTGATGATAATTCTGGTATTTTCATGGAACACTTCTACGACTGCACATGTATGACTATCTTGATTCTATCATAAAATTGTCACAGATATACATGCATGACAGAAAATGTGACATACTATGACAAACACGTATCATCACCGAAGTTTTTTTGTAGTGAATGTTGTTTTGCATATTGTAAAAGAAATATACCGAGCATTTGCAGGCACCAAAAGGAAATTGGAATATTACTATGACGAGCGTGAAGAAATAGTGGTATCTTTTGGAACCGAACATTTAGAGGATCCCGCTAAAAAACCTACCTGCTTATGTCCCGGAAATGTCATGTCCACAAAGGATGGTGCAACTGGAAAGACAACATAAGGGGGAGCAATATAGGAAAAAGATAGAAAAATACACCATAACCAAGCATGCCAGACTAGAAAAGAACTATGTTAAGATGCTCGTAGGACTGATAAGGTAATAGAGATGGAAAAGGAGACAACATATTTAGTCAAGGGAAGCATCAAAGGACGGGATACAGGTAAACCAGTGTTACCCTGCTCCTTCGTTAGTACGTTCTATTACGGTTTGCGTAATATTGGCTCTTCTATCAATGTTATACCTTACACCATTTGCAGGAAAACACAAGATCATATCTATTCTAGTAAACTCCAACCGACCGAGATGACCAGTAATTAGCGTGCGGGACATTCAGAACACCATGCGGTGTTCTTCCCGGCGTTCATGTCATCCTTGGCACTTTTGTCTACCCTATTGATCTTATTGTTATGGATATATCTGAAGATGACTTTTGTCCAATTATATTTAGGAGATCATTCTAAACACTGCAGGTGCAAAGATCGACTGCAAGAAGAAACTAGTCTCTCTTCGATTTGAAGAGGAGACCTCTCTAAGTTCAGAAATCATCCTTACTATAATAAAGACAAAAGCACTGAGAAGAAAACTATAGCACGGTTTGGGGATATTCAAGTTGGCTCTCACGACCGTTGGGCAGTGCAAAGATTCCCACACGATTGCATTCTCCTCTGTATTTCAGATTGTGTTGGCTTTAAGATTAACATGGCCCACTTCTGTTCATCATTCAATACATGATTTTTTTTTCAAAAATCGAAAACATGAATGAACACCACCGTGCATCACGGACTACAACACCCGTGCACGTGGATTTTAGCAGATAAAGTTGAGAAAGAAAACATTTGTGCCTGCTCATCTGATCTGGATTTGGTGGATAGAAGTTACCTACATTGAGCTACCAGCAGATTTTCCATCCTCGAAGACATGGATATGTGGACCACGGGAGCCGAGGGGAGATGCCACGTAGGATAGCGATCAGAGAACGCAGGGGACGCAGGGGACGCCACGTAGCACAGTCGAAGATACCAGGATCCTACGTGGCCCAATGGCTTGTGCGCGTGCGGATATTGCAGCCAATGGCCGGCGGCATTTGGATATCCCCCATCCCGCTCCGTCTCCGGCCGCTCGTGCTCTTATTAGCAGCCTCAGATTCCCTTGTCCTCTCAGAGCGCACGCCTGTTCTTCTTCCTGTTGTTGTCTCACCGCAGCAAGGAGCAGTCAGCATCGAGAGAGCAACAATGGCGATGGCGTCGTCGAGCGGGCTGAGGAGCTGCAGCGCCGTGGGCGTACCGAGCCTGCTTGCGCCTTCATCCCGGTCCGGCCGCTCCGGGCTGCCGTTCTGCGCCTACGCCACCACCTCCGGCCGCGTCACCATGTCCGCCGAGTGGTTCCCCGGCCAGCCCCGCCCCGCCCACCTCGACGGCTCCTCGCCAGGGTGACTAAGCAACAAAGCTAGCTAGCTACTAGTAGCCGATCGAGCAGTGACCAATCGACTCGACATCAATCAATCTGACCGGCGACTTATATTCTCCCCGCAGGGACTTCGGGTTCGACCCCCTGGGCCTCGCCACCGTGCCGGAGAACTTCGAGCGGTTCAAGGAGTCCGAGATCTACCACTGCCGCTGGGCCATGCTCTGCGTGGTACGTCCTCCTCCTCCTCTGCACCACAGCAGCCTTTGTTGAGTTGTTCGCTAGTAGCAATAACATGGGTTGCGCCGTACGTGGCATGGACGACGTGCAGCCTGGGGTACTGGTGCCGGAGGCGCTGGGGCTGGGCAACTGGGTGAAGGCGCAGGAGTGGGCGGCGCTCCCCGACGGGCAGGCGACGTACCTGGGCAACCCGGTGCCCTGGGGCAACCTGCCGACCATCCTGGCGATCGAGTTCCTGGCCATCGCCTTCGCGGAGCAGCAGCGCACCATGGAGAAGGACCCGGAGAAGAAGAAGTACCCCGGCGGCGCCTTCGACCCGCTCGGCTTCTCCAAGGACCCCGCAAAGTTCGAGGAGCTCAAGCTCAAGGAGATCAAGAACGGTACGTCCCAGTCCCACCATATACCCCGTTGTTGAATGAAAAATCATGGGAGAACGAACTGACGCGTTCGTCCGTGGGGGAATGCATTGCAGGGCGGCTGGCGATGCTGGCGTTCGTGGGGTTCTGCGTGCAGCAGTCGGCGTACCCCGGCACCGGCCCGCTGGAGAACCTGGCCACGCACCTCGCGGACCCGTGGCACAACAACATCGGCGACATCGTCATCCCCAGAAATATCTACGGCCCTTGAGCGGAGCCGACCGGGCTGAGGGGAGATCGAGGAGCCGGAGCACATGGTTTTCATTCATGTTTCTGCGTCGATCGACTGGTTGATCAACTTGCCACGCTGGCTCTGCGCGCGTACGTCCGTGCGTGCAGGAACTGTACAACAACGTCAGCTCTCCGGCCGGCAACCTTTGTAATGTGTAAAGCTTAAGTAGTAGCCGCTGTTGTGAATGCACCCGTATGATCTGTATAAACTCTTGCATGATGATGGTCTTTTTCTTGAGGATCAACGCTGCTGCATTTTTATTTAACCAGCGAAGCTGGAAATGTCATCAGTGATTACAGAAAGAACAAAGTCAGGGGAGACCCCAAACCACACCTTACATAACTCAGCACCCACTCCTACCTTTGCGAACTTATGCGCGGCAACGTTGGCAGAACGGCGAACCCAGTCCATGCGAAACTCCACGCACGAGCTGAGCAGCTCTTTAATCTCTTGAATCCACGGCCCTACAACAGCCAAACACCTTTCAGGAAGCATCAACATTTGCACCACAGCCTTGCTGTGGAGCTCAAGATGGACTCGCTGAACCCCAAGTTCAACTGCAAGCTGCAAACCCCGCCTGCATGCTAGAATCTTTGTAGCTTCAGGGTCAGTAATGTTTGGGAGAAAATGACTCACTCCAGCCCTAAAAGTGCCATTGTGGTCTCGAAGCACCGCTTCTCCTCCTCCCTTGTTCCCTTGCCTTGAAATAGTACCGTCCGAGTTCACCTTCACCCATCCCGGAGCCGGCGGCTCCCATTTCTGCACACACCTGGGCTTCGGGACCTGCACCTCCCCTGCATGAGTGCTTCGCCGCTCCATCATATGCGAGTAGACCCCTCAGCAATCTCATGTGGATGAGCAATTCTTCTTCCATCCCTGGTGTCATTGCGGGCAAGCCACAGCCCGTACGTTGCATGAACCATAACTTCTTTCTCCTCATCATTTGTGCCCACAAACCACCTGGGTAACCAGTTCAAAAGTGCCTTCTGGGAGTCCATAGGAAGCGGTGGGGCTGCCACCGCGACGCCCTTCTCTGAAGACACACGCTGCCAGAACTGGGAGGAGTGTGGGCAGGCCCAAAATCTGTGAAGAACAGTTTCCTCCCTTCCACAAGCGGCACAAAAGACACCTGGCTTGATCCGACGTCGATGAAGCTCGTGACCCACAGCCAAGCCATTCCGGATCATTCTCCACACATGAATTTTAGCCTTCCCCGGCGCATTCGTACTCCACAGACTTAGAAACCCCTTGTGGTCCTGAACTGAGTTTGATGAGGCCGGCTATCCAAACCTCATACGCTTAAGCGACACCGCCAAATGATAAGCAGATCGCACACTAAAGACTCCATTTTTGTGCCATTCCAAGCCAGACAGACTTCCACCCCCACACCCCCAACAGCAATCTGCTTGATGTCCTTGGCGTCCGAAGGAGTAAACATAGTCTCAACCTTGTGCTCATCCCATCCAGATCCCTCTTCATTCAGCAAGTCGGCTACCTTAGTCAAGCCCGACAAAAAAAATTGACCCAGTGGTTTTAAGCAACCTTGTCTTGGAATCCAATTGTCATGGTGAATGTTGATAGCACTGCCATCCCCGACGCGCCATATCAGCCCTTCTCTCAGGAGATTTCGGCCATGCAAGATACCTCTGAAGGTGAGGGACGCATTGTAAGGACAAGTAGCACACATGATGGAACAATCCTTGAAGTACCGAGCCTTTAGGACCCTTGCAACCAAACTATGAGGAGCTTTTAAGATGCACCATGCTTGCTTCGTCAAGAGCGCTTGATTGAAAACTTCAGGGTCACGAAAACCCATTCCTCCCACTCGCTTGGACGCACACATCTTCTCCCACGAGACCCAATGCACCTTTCTTTCACCATTGATCGCACCCCACCAGAATTTAGAGGAAATAGATGTCAGATTCTGGCATATTTTCTTTGTAAGGTGGAAACAGCTCATGGTAAAAGTAGGAGTGGCTTGGAGCCTTGATTTGACAAGAACTTCTCTAGCTTTCATAGACATCCCTTGTCCCTTCCAACCCGTAACCTTTTCTTTCGAGCTCTCAGTAAAATATTTGAAAGTGCCTTCTTTAGATCTGCCCACTTGAGTAGGTAGCCCAAGATATCTCACTCAAAGCCTCAGAGGAAATACCAATCTCACCTTTCAGCTCTTCCTTCAATTCATCCCTACAGCCCTTGCCAAAATAGATGGAGGATTTCTGAAGATTTACCTTCTGGCCCGACGCCCTCTCATACCTCAGCAGGATCTCCTTCAAGGTGTTCATATTCTCCCTCAACCCTTCCAAGAAAACAATACTATCATCGGCAAAGAGCAAATGTGTTACATGGGAGCCAGTGCTCCCAAAAGTTACCCCTTTAATCATCCCCTCCCCTTGAGCCCTTCGAAGCATCGCAGAGAAACCCTCCACGCAAAAGAGAAACAGGTAGGGAGAGAGGGGATCACCCTGCCGGAGTCCCCAAGAAGGAAAGAAAACTCGGGAAAAACCTCCATTGAGCTTGACACAAAATTTGGCAGATTTGACACACCTCATGATCATCTGAATCCACTGATCAGCAAAGCCAACCTTGTGCAACATCTGCTCCAAAAAACTCCACTCAACCCTGTCATATGCCTTCATCATATCTAACTTGATAGCACAAAGAGGTTTCTTCCGCTTTCTAGTACAGATTGCATGCACACATTCATAGGCCACAAGCACATTGTTAGTAATAAGCCGACTCGGCATGAAAGCACTTTGTTCTTCTGAGATGAGCAAAGGCTGAATATTGTAGAGTCTATTTGCCAAAACCTTAGTGGCCATCTTGTAAAGCACATTACATAGGCTAATAGGCCTAAACTGGGAAATAAGCTCTGGTGAGCTAATCTTAGGAATCATGACAATAGTTGTGTCGTTAAAAGATTCCAGCGTTGTTGCCCCCGCCAGGAACTCCTTGACCGCATGACACACATCGTCTTTCACCAGAGCCCAGTGGCGCTGATAGAAGAGGGCCGGTAGTCCATCAGGACCCGGAGCCTTAGTAGGCCCCATCTGAAAAAGAGACGTTTGAATCTCATCATTCATCCACCACCGCAGCAATATTTTCCAGAAGATCGTTTGCTCCTTGTGAGCCCTCCGACGTGAACAAACGCTCATAAAAGGACGCAGCCAGTTCCCTCATTTCCTCATTGACTATACATCTAGTACCATCATCCCGTCTTAGGGCTTTAACAGTATTCTTTCTCTTCATGTGAGTTGCACGGTTCTGAAAAAACTTTGTATTTGAATCCCCTGCTTTAAGCCAATCCACTCTCGAGCGTTGTCGATACATGATCTCTTCCTGTTCATATAGTTCCTGGAGCTGCTTCTCAATATCCCGGACCTCCGATGAGTGTCCAGGCAGGCCTCCCCTCGCCTTTGCCTCCGCCAACTGAGATTTCAGTTTGGAGATCTTCCTGCGAATGGATCCAAAGACCTCTCTAGCCCATTTCCGCATACTTCCATAGAGCACCCCCAGTTTTTTCCACACACCCATAAGACCGTGATCCCCGGAGCTGGCTGCCATCCATGCTGCCTCCACCATGCCCTTGTACTGATCATGCCTAGTCCAGGCTTCTTCATATCTGAACGGCCTCGGACCCCTTGCATTTTGGCTCGGAGCAGTCTCTAGCGCATGTACAACAATGGCTTGGTGGTCGGACTCCTACGTCATCACGTGCTCAACCTCGGTTTCAGGAAAAAGATTCCAAAACTCGTCAGTACAAGTGGCTCTATCAAGCCTCACCTGAATGTTCTCCGCTCCATCACGCTTATTGTCCCACGTATAAGGATAACCCGAGAAGCCCAAATCCGCTAGACCACATTTTGCCAGGCAATCTTTGAAGTCCTCCATTTGAGCAAAGTTTCGTGGGTTCCCCCCTTTCTGGTCAGTATGAGGGCCTCGTTAAAGTCACACAAACAGATCCATGGCAGATCATCTTGTGCACAAAGATATTGAATTGCATCCCATGATTTCTTTCGATGGTCTGTTTTGGGCTCCCCATAGAATCCAGTGACTCTATAGGATTTGCCTTCCCACAACATCTGGGTATCAATGAAATACTGGATCCATGGCCTGACAGTCACCTGCACATCGTCCCTCCACCACATAGCCAAACCACCACTCTGCCCCACATAGTCCACTGCCACACCATGCTTGAAACCCAAAGTCCATTTCAGTCTATCCATAGCTCTAGCCGTTTTAAGCATCTCACATAAAAACACCACAGTAGGATTGTAGGGTCTAATGAGATCCCTAAGCTTGCCAACTGTCGAGGTCAATCCCAACCCTTGATAGTTCCAGGCCAAGCGATTCATGGTGTTCGGCGGCCCCGCCTAGCAGGGTCCGTCGATCTGTCATCACGATCAGAGATGTGTTCAAACACACTAGCCATCTTTCGCCTAGTATCGCGAATGAAGTCATCCTTTGGGTGCTACTTGTCAAGGTCATCTTTGGCAACCCAGATCTGCTTGGTGCCCCTCTCCTTGCTGCCATCTTCAAATCTCTGGTATGATCTGCCCCTCAGCACATTATCATGGTCCTGCCTTACTTTCCTGACATATGTTCCTTGCTTCCTTTCCGTCTTGTCACCACTAAACCCTCTGCGTCCTTCGTGATCCCTTCCTTGTTCAACACGGATGTTGCATGGTCCATGCATGTCCTCTTTCCCCTTACGTTCCCAGTCCTTCTGGCGCAGTTCATCATCAGCATACCACTATTGACACGGACTGTCCCGCATCTCTCTCTCTCTCCTTGCGCAGTTTGATCCCCTGATGCAGATCATCATCCCTCCGAAGTTCCTGTCCACCCATGCGCTTCTCCGGACTATTGACCTCTGCATAGCTTGGTCGTTGACCCACACCAGTGTGTGAGCCCCCAGACCTCGAAAAATCAGATTGTAGATTACGCCTGATGGGAGGATCCCGCTTACTGATAGAACCAAGCCATCCAGATTCAAACACACCCACTCGGCCACCACTCGAGATGTTATTAATGCTTATTGCCGCCCCGTCAGAGTGATCTTTCCCATTGTTGTTTCTGCCCAGAGATGCCCTAAGCCAGCCCCCCCCCCCCATTGAGAGGACGGGCCAGTCGGGGGAACACAGACCACTCCAACATGAGCCAAATGACCACATTCAAAGCAAAAGTGAGGCACCTTTTCGTAGTAGAAGTCGAACCAATCCCCAACCTTGTCCTCTAGTGAGGGTTTAAGGTAGAAGCCTCGCACAAGCAGCTCAAAGACAGAGATTGTCATCCTAATCCGCAAACAATTACCACGGGCAAAACCTTCCTTTTCCACATCAACCCTCACCGTCGACCCCAGCCAGTTGCCAAGGGCCCTGTCAAATTCCTCATTTCTCTTATCCGGAGGGAGATCAGTGATCCAAACCCAGATATCCACTCTGACATCACCTTCATACTCTTTAATAGTGACCACATTGAAATCAAATTGCCAAGGGCCACTAAACATAGCATGTTTCCAGTCACCCTCACTTCCGAAGTGAACCACAAAAATGTTATCTCCCATGTTCCTGAACTGGGCTTCTTTATGCAGACCCCATGCTCTTTTCATAGCACGTTCCAGCTCATAATATTCATTGGACGTGGAGAACACACCTTACCAGCAATCGGCCACTTCAAGTTCTTTGTCATCAGCTTCTTCGAATCCAGGAAAATAAATCCTTCTGCCTCCTTGTCCATCAGAGCCATACCTCCCAGCCTCGCTGAGAGACTTGCGGTGGGATCTGCCGTCTTGCATCCAGCCGGTGACCTAGCCGATCCCCCCGCAGCAAAACACTCGCCATCGGCGCCGGCGAAGACCCCGCTGCCACAGCCTCGGACGCGGGCAGCGGTGTCCCCTTCTTGTTGTCTCCTCCCGCCTCAGTTTGAGACCGAAGGAGCCTTAGACCTTGACGTAGTCGCCGCCTTGTCCGCTGATGCGATCTTTCCTTCTGGAACCGCTCCTTCCCCACTCGCCTTCTCCGCCATTAGCACCACACCCTGGCAAAGGAAGACGATCAACCCGGTCTGCAGCGAAGGAAAGCGCAGTCGCCCCCTCACTACCACCAAATCCACACCACCCCCGTAGAGAAAACCCAAACCCTAGCGCAGGAAGTTGATCGCCACACGATTGCCTCCCTGTCGCCTTAGTGTTCCGCTAAACGTGTTGGACCCGCTTGTCAATTCTCCACTTCACGTGAGAAAGGATTGAACGGTTTTGCATGATGATGGTTGATGGTGGAGGACGTTGCCTCTGACGATTTCTGTTACGTGTACGGGACAGTTATCACGCGATCAAGTTAACATTTCTTTGAGCTGAGAACGTCCCCCACGTGGCCCACCAAACGTACAAATGTCCGTGGACACGTCCAAATGTGTCCACTGACAACCTACCTGGTGGAGGCCATCCGATCTTAGCCATCAAACAAAGCGGGCATCAATTTTATTTATAGATTTTTAGACTAGTTTTCACTCTAAAAACTTCTCTAAACATCCCTCTGTAAACGCTCTTGTATTAGTTTACAGAGGTCGCTGGACAGCGGTCAAGAATATCCTTAGTCGGGACTAAGGAGATGTTTCTCGATTTTGGAGGTGATAAAAAGAGTTCGTCGTAAAGAGTTACATCGATGCAAGCTTTTACACCGATCCAGATGACTCTAAGTCTCAATCTGGATACATATTGAAAGTGGGAGCAGTTAGCTAGAGTAGCTCCGTGCAGAGCATTGTAGACATAGATATTTGCAAAATACATACAGCTCTGAATGTGACAGACCCGTTGACTAAACTTCTCTCACGAGCAAAACATGATCATACCTTAGTACTCTTTGGGTGTTAATCACATAGCGATGTGAACTAGATTATTGACTCTAGTAAACCCTTCGGGTGTTGGTCACATGACGATGTGAACTATGGGTGTTAATCACATACAGATGTGAATATTGGTGTTGAATCACATGATGTTGTGAACCAGATTATTGACTCTAGTGCAAGTGGGAGACTGAAGGAAATATGCCCTAGAGGCAATAATAAAGTTATTATTTATTTCCTTATTTCATGATAAATGTTTATTATTCATGCTAGAATTGTATTAACCAGAAACATGATACATGTGTGAATACATAGACAAACTGAGTGTCACTAGTATGCCTCTACTTGACTAGCTCATTAATCAAAGATGGTTATGTTTTCTAGCCATGGACAAAGAGTTGTCATTTGATTAACGGGATCACATCATTAGGAGAATGATGTGATTGACTTGACCCATTCCGTTAGCTTAGCACTTGATCGTTTAGTATGTTGCTATTGCTTTCTTCATGACTTATACATGTTCCTATGACTATGAGATTATGCAACTCCCGTTTACCGGAGGAACACTTTGTGTGCTAGCAAACGTCACACAGTAACTGGGTGATTATAAAGGTGCCCTACAGGTGTCTCCGAAGGTACTTGTTGGGTTGGCGTATTTCGAGATTAGGATTTGTCACTTCGATTGTCGGAGAGATATCTCTGGGTCCTCTCGGTAATGCACATCACTATAAGCCTTGCAAGCAATGTGACTAATGAGCTAGTTACGAGATGATGCATTACGGAACGAGTAAAGAGACTTGCCGGTAATGAGATTGAACTAGGTATTGAGATACCGACGATCGAATGTCGGGCAAGTAACATACCGATGACAAAGGGAACAATGTATGTTGTTATGCGGTTTTGACCGATAAAGATCTTCGTAGAATATGTGGGAGCCAATATGAGCATCCAGGTACCGCTATTGGTTATTGACCGGAGACGTGTCAAGGTCATGTCTACATAGTTCTCGAACTCATAGGGTCCGCACGCTTAAAGTTCGATGACGGTTATATTATGAGTTTATGTGTTTTGATGTACCGAAGGCAGTTCGGAGTCCCGGATGAGATCGGGGACATGACGAGGAGTCTCGAAATGGTCGATACCTAAAGATCGATATATTGGACGAATATATTCGGACATCGAAAAGGTTCCGAGTGATTCAGGTATTTATCGGAGTACCGGAGAGTTACGGGAATTCACCGGGGAGAAGTATTGGGCCTTATTGGGCCATACGGGAAAGAGAGAGGGGCTGCCTAGGGCAGGTCGCACGCCCCCGCAAGGCCTAGTCCGAATTGGACTAGGGGGAGGGGCTGCGCCCCCTCCTTCCTTCCCTTCTTTCTTCCCTTTCCTTGACTCCTACTCCTACTACATGGAAGGGGGGAATCCTACTCCCGGTGGGAGTAAGACTCCCGAGGGCGCGCCATAGAGAGGGCGGGGCCCTCCCCTCCTCTCCTCCTTTATATACTGAGGCAAGGGGCACCCCATAGACACAATAATTGATCCCTTGGGTCTCTTAGCCATGTGCGGTGCCCCCCTCCACCATAGTCCACCTCGATAAATCATAGTGGTGCTTAGGCGAAGCCCTGCGTCGGTAGAACATCATCATCGTCACCACGCCGTCGTGCTGACGGAACTCTCCCTCAAAGCTCGGCTGGATTGGAGTTCGAGGGACGTCATCGAGTTGAACGTGTGCTAAACTTGGAGGTGCCTTGCGTTCGGTACTTGATCGGTCGGATCATGAAGACGTACGACTAAATCAACCTCGTTGTGCTAACGCTTCCGCTTTCGGTCTACGAGGGTACGTGGACACACTCTCCCCTCTCGTTGCTATGCATCACCATGATCATGTGTGTGCGTAGGAAATTTTTAAAATTACTACATTCCCCAACAGTGGCATCCGAGCCTAGTTTTATGCGTAGATGTTATATGCACGAGTAGAACACAAGTGAGTTGTGGACGATACAAGTCATACTGCTTACCAGCATGTCATACTTTGGTTCGGCGGTATTGTTGGATGAAGTGGCCCGGACCGACATTACGCGTACGCGTATGCGAGACTGGTTCTACCGACGTGCTTTGCACATAGGTGGTTGGCGGGTGTCAGTTTCTCCAACTTTAGTTGAACTGAGTGTGGCTACGCCCGGTCCTTGAGAAGGTTAAAACAGCACTAACTTGACAAACTATCGTTGTGGTTTTGATGCGTAGGTAAGAACGGTTCTTGCTCAGCCTGTAGCAGCCACGTAAAACTTGCAACAACAAAGTAGAGGACGTCTAACTTGTTTTTGCAGGGCATGTTGTGATGTGATATGGTCAAGACGTGATGCTATATTTTATTGTATGAGATGATCATGTTTTGTAACCAAGTTATCGGCAACTGGCAGGAGCCATATGGTTGTCGCTTTATTGTATGCAATGCAATCGCCCTGTGATTGCTTTACTTTATCACTAAGCGGTAGTGATAGTCGTAGAAGCAATAGTTGGTGAGACGACAACGATGCTACGATGGAGATCAAGGTGTCGCGCTGGTGACGATGGTGATCATGACAGTGCTTCGGAGATGGAGATCACAAGCACAAGATGATGATGGCCATATCATATCACTTATATTGATTGCATGTGATGTTTATCCTTTATGCATCTTATCTTGCTTTGATTGACGGTAGCATTATAAGATGATCTCTCACTAAATTTCAAGATAAAGTGTTCTCCCTGAGTATGCACTGTTGCCAAAGTTCGTTGTGCCCAGATACCATGTGATGATCGGGTGTGATAAGCTCTACGTCCATCTACAACGGGTGCAAGCCAGTTTTGCACACGCAGAATACTCAGGTTAAACTTGACGAGCCTAGCATATGCAGATATGTCCTCGGAACACTGAGACCGAAAGGTCGAGTGTGAATCATATAGTAGATATGACGATGTTCACCATTGAAAACTACTCCATTTCACGTGATGATCGGTTATGGTTTAGTTGATTTGGATCACGTGACCACTTAGATGATTAGAGGGATGTCTATCTAAGTGGGAGTTCTTAAAGTAATATGATTAATTGAACTTTTATTTATCATGAACTTAGTCCTGATAGTATTTTGCATGTCTATGTTGTTGTAGATCAATAGCTTGCGTTGTTGCTTCCCTATGTTTTTATATATGTTCCTAGAGAAAATTATGTTGAAAGATGATAGTAGCAATGATAAGGACTAGGTCTGTAATCTGAGGTGTATCCTCATTGCTGCACAGAAGAATTATGTCCTTGATGCACCGCTAGGTGACAGACCTATTGCAGGAGCAAATGCAGACGTTATGAACGTTTGGCTAGCTCAATATGATGACTACTTGATAGTTTAGTGCACCATGCTTAACGTCTTAGAATCGGGACTTCAAAGACGTTTTGAACGTCATGGGCCATATGAGATGTTCCAGGAGTTGAAGTTAATATTTAAAGCAAATACCCGAGTTGAAAGATAGGAAGTCTCCAACAAGTTCTATAGCTAAAAGATGGAGGTGAATTGCTCAACTAGTGAGCATGTGCTCAGATTGTCTGGGTACTACAGTCGCTTGAATCAAGTGGGAGTTAATCTTCCAGATAAGATAGTGATTGACAAAGTTCTCTAGTCACCATCACCAAGTTACTAGAACTTCGTGATGAACTATAGTATGCAAGGGATGACGAAAATGATTCTTGAGCTCTTCGTGATGTTGAAATCGACGAAGGTAGAAATCAAGAAGAGCATCAAGTGTTGATGATTGACAAGACCACTAGTTTCAAGTAAAGGGCAAAGGGAAAGAAAGGGAAACTTCAAGTAGAATGGCAAGCAAGTTGTCGCTCCCGTGAAGAATCCCAAAGCTGGACCAAAGCCTAAACCTGAGTGCTTCTACTGCAAAGGAAATGGTCACTGGAAGCGAAAATGCCCTGAATATTTGGTGGATAAGAAGGATGGCAAAGTGAACAAGGGTATATTTGATATACGGGTTATTGATGTGTACTTTACTAGTGTTTATAGTAGCCCCTGAGTATTTGATACTTGTTCGGTTGCTAAGATTAGTAACTCGAAACAGGAGTTACAGAATAAACAGAGACTAGTTGAGGGTGAAGTAATGATGTGTGTTGGAAGTGGTTCCAAGATTGATATGATCATCATCGTACACTCCCTATATTTTCGAGATTAGTCTTGAACCTAAATAAATGTTATTTGGTGTTTGCGTTGAGCATAAATATGATTAGATCATGTTTATTGCGATACGATTATTCATCTAAGGCAGAGAATAAATTGTTATTCTGTTTATAGGAATAAAACCTTCTATGGTCATACACCCAATGTTGATGGTTTATTGAATCTTGATCATGATGATACACATATTCATAATATTGATGCCAAAAGATGCAAAGTTGATAATGATAGTGCAACATATTTGTGGCACTACCGTTTGGGTCATATCGGTGTAAAGCGCATGAAGAAACTCCATAAAGATGGATTTTTTGAATCATTTGATTATGAATCATTTGATGCTTGTGAACCTTGCCTTATGGGCAAGATGACTAAAACTCCATTCTCCAGAACAATGGAACGAGCTAGTGACTTATAGGAAATAATACATACTGATGTATGCAGTCCAATGAGTATTGATGCTCGTGGCGGGTATCGTTATTTTTTGACCTTCACAAGACGATTTGAGCAGATATGAGTATATCTACTTAATGAAACACAAGTCTGAAACATTTGAAAAGTTCAAAGAATTTCAGAGTGAAGTGGAGAATCATCGTAATAAGAAAATAAAGTTTTTACGATCTGATCGTGGAGGAGAATATTTGAGTTACGAGTTTGGCCTTCATATAAAACAATGTGGAATAGTTTCACAGTTCACACCACCTAGAACACCACAATGTTATGGTGTGCCCGAACGTCATAACCACACTTTATTGGATATTGTGCGACCTATGATGTCTCTTAACGGTTTACCACTATTGTTTTGGGGTTATGCATTAGAGATAGTTGCATTCACTTTAAATAGGGCACCATCGAAATCCGTTGAGACGACGGCTTATGAACTGTGGTTTGGCAAGAAACCAAAGTTGTCGTTTCTTAAAGTTTGGGGCTGCGATGCTTATGTGAAAAAATTTCAACCTGATAAGCTCAAACCTAAATCGGAGAAGTGCGTCTTCATAGAATACCCAAAGGAAACTGTTGGGTACACCTTCTATCACAGATCCAAAGGCAAGATATTCGTTGCTAAGATGGATCCTTTCTAGAGAAGGAGTTTCTCTCGAAAGAAGTGAGTGGGAGGAAAGTAGAACTTGATGAGGTAATTGTACCTTCTCCCTTATTCCAAAGTAGTTCATCACAGAAGACAGTTCCAGTGATTCCTACACCAATTAGTGAGGAAGTTAGTGATGATGATCATGAAACTTCAGATCAAGTTGCTACCGAACCTCGTAGGTCTTCCAGAATAAGCTCCGCACCAGAGTGTTACGGTAATCCTGTTCTAGAAGTCATGTTACTAGACCATGATGAACCTACAAACTATGAGGAAGCGATGATGAGCCCAGATTCCGCGAAATGGCTTGAAGGCCATGAAATCTGAGATGGGATCCATGTATGAGAACAAAGTGTGGACTTTGGTTGACTTGCCCGGTGATCGGCAAGCCATAGAAAATAAATGGATCTTCAAGAGGAAGACGGACGCTGATAGTAGTGTTACTATCTACAAAGCTCAACTTGTCGCAAAAAAGTTTGTTGACAAGTTCAAGGTGTTGAATACGATGAGATTTTCTCACTCATATCGATGCTTAAGACTGTCCGAATCATGTTAGCAATTGCCACATTTTATGAAGGGATTTTTGCATTCGTGCCCCTAGTTGGGTCACGCTCGACTGATTTGCCCCTAGTTTTTCAATAATTGCGGTTTTGCCCAGTTCACTTCACTCGCTTTGTGTTTTTGCCCTTCCGGGGCGGTTCCGACCAATCACGGTTCGCCACGTGGCGACTGCTCATTGGTCGGAACTGCCCCGGAAGGGCAAAAACACAAGGCGAGTGAAGTGAGCTGGGCAAAACCGCAATTATTGAAAAACTAGGGGCAAATCAGTCGAGCGTGACCCAACTAGGGGCACCAATACAATTGTTCCTTTTATGAAATCTAGCAAATGGATGTCAAAACTGCATTCCTTAAAGGATTTATTAAAGAAGAGTTGTATATGATGCAACCAGAAGGTTTTGTCAATCCTAAAGGTGCTAACAAAGTGTGCAAGCTCCAGCAATCCATCAATGGACCGGTGCAAGCATCTCGGAGTTGGAATATACGCTTTGATGAGTTGATCAAAGCATATGGTTTTATGCAGACTTTTGGAAAGGCCTGTATTTACAAGAAAGTGAGTGGGAGCACTACAGTCTTTCTGATAAGTATATGTGAATGACATATTGTTGATCGGAAATGATGTAGAATTTTCTGGAAAGCATAAAGGAGTGTTTAAAAGGAGTTTTTCAAAGAAAGACCTCAGTAAAGCTATTACATATTGAGCATCAAGATCTATTGAGATAGATCAAGACGCTTGATAAGATTTTCAATTAGTACATACCTTGACAAGATTTTGAAGTAGTTCAAAATGGAACAGTCAAAGAAAGAGTTCTTGCCTATGATGCAAAGATGTGAAGTTGAGTAAGACTAAAAACCCGACCATGGCAGAAAATAGAAAGAGAATGAAAAAGTCATTCCCTATGCCTCAGTCATAGGTTCTATAAAGTATGCTATGCTGTGTACCAGACCTATTGTATACCTTGCTCTGAGTTTGGCAAAGGAATACAATTTTGATCTAAGAGTAGATCACTGGACAACAGTCAAGAATATCCTTAGTCGGGACTAAGGAGATGTTTCTCGATTATGGAGGTGATAAAAAGAGTTCGTTGTAAAGAGTTACATCGATGCAAGCTTTTACACCGATCCAGATGACTCTAAGTCTCAATCTGGATACATATTAAAAGTGGGAGCAATTAGCTAGAGTAGCTCCGTGCAGAGCATTATAGACATAGAATATTTGCAAAATACATACGGCTCTGAATGTGACAGACCCGTTGACTAAACTTCTCTCACGAGCAAAACATGATCATACCTTAGTACTCTTTGGGTGTTAATCACATAGCGATGTGAACTAGATTATTGACTCTAGTAAACCCTTCGGGAGTTGGTCACATGACGATGTGAACTATGGGTGTTAATCACATACAGATGTGAATATTGGTGTTGAATCACATGATGTTGTGAACTAGATTATTGACTCTAGTGCAAGTGGGAGACTGAAGGAAATATGCCCTAGAGGCAATAATAAAGTTATTATTTATTTCCTTATTTCATGATAAATGTTTATTATTTGTGCTAGAATTGTATTAACCGGAAACATGATACATGTGTGAATACATAGACAAACTGAGTGTCACTAGTATGCCTCTACTTGACTAGCTCATTAATCAAAGATGGTTATGTTTCCTAGCCATGGACAAAGAGTTGTCATTTGATTAACGGGATCACATCATTAGGAGAATGATGTGATTGACTTGACCCATTCCGTTAGCTTAGCACTTGATCGTTTAGTATGTTGCTATTGCTTTCTTCATGACTTATACATGTTCCTATGACTATGAGATTTATGCAACTCCCGTTTACCGGAGGAACACTTTGTGTGCTACCAAACGTCACAACGTAACTGGGTGATTATAAAGGTGCTCTACAGGTGTCTCCGAAGGTACTTGTTGGGTTGGCGTATTTCGAGATTAGGATTTGTCACTCCGATTGTCGGAGAGGTATCTCTGGGCCCTCTCGGTAATGCACATCACTATAAGCCTTGCAAGCAATGTGACTAATGAGTTAGTTACGAGATGATGCATTACGGGACGAGTAAAGAGACTTGCCGGTAACGAGATTGAACTAGGTATTGAGATACCGACGATCGAATCTCGGGCAAGTAACATACCGATGACAAAGGAAACAATGTATGTTGTTATGCGGTCTTGACCGATAAAGATCTTCGTAGAATATGTGGGAGCCAATATGAGCATCCAGGTACCGCTATTGGTTATTGACCGGAGACGTGTCAAGGTCATGTCTACATAGTTCTCGAACTCGTAGGGTCCGCACGCTTAAAGTTCGATGACGGTTATATTATGAGTTTATGTGTTTTGATGTACCGAAGGCAGTTCGGAGTCCCGGATGAGATCGGGGACATGACGAGGAGTCTCGAAATGGTCGATACCTAAAGATTGATATATTGGACGAATATATTCGGACATCGAAAAGGTTCCGAGTGATTCAGGTATTTATCGGAGTACCGGAGAGTTACGGGAATTCGCCGGGGAGAAGTATTGGGCCTTATTGGGCCATACGGGAAAGAGAGAGGGGCTGCCTAGGGTAGGCCGCGCGCCCCCGCAAGGCCTAGTCCGAATTGGACTAGGGGGAGTGGCTGCGCCCCCTCCTTCCTTCCCTTCTTTCTTCCCTTTCCTTGACTCCTACTCCTACTACATGGAAGGGGGAAATCCTACTCCCGATGGGAGTAGGACTCCCCAGGGCGCGCCATAGAGAGGGCGGGCCCCTCTCCTCCTCTCCTCCTTTATATACTGAGGCAAGGGGCACCCCATAGACACAACAATTGATCCCTTGGATCTCTTAGCCGTGTGCGGTGCCCCCCTCCACCATAGTCCACCTCGATAATATCGTAGCGGTGCTTAGGCGAAGCCCTGCGTCGGTAGAACATCATCATCGTCACCACGTCATCGTGCTGACGAAACTCTCCCTCAAAGCTCGGCTGGATCGGAGTTCGAGGGACGTCATCGAGTTGAACGTGTGCTGAACTTGGAGGTGCCTTGCGTTCGATACTTGATCGGTCGGATCATGAAGATGTACGACTACATCAACCGCGTTGTGCTAATGCTTCCGCTTTCGGTCTACGAGGGTACGTGGACACACTCTCCCCTCTCGTTGCTATGCATCACCATGATCCTGTGTGTGCGTAGGAAATTTTTAAAATTACTACGTTCCCCAACAAGATATCCATCCCCAGAGCCCCCCCCCCCTCCCCCAAAAGTTGGGGGCCAGGGGCCCAGACCGATCCGACGTGATTTGGTGATCCGTGTTGGAGGGCCAAAAGTGACCGTCCACTTTGGACATTTTGGGCCGATTTAAGGATCCGCATTGAAGATGCCCTTAAAGCATCTTTGGACCTTCCCTAAAATGATTTAACTTCCAAAAAATGGTTTTGTTTAGGAGTTAACACCAACTAGTTCTTCCCCTTAAAATTTTAACCCCCTAAAATTTGAGAAGTTGATCCTCAAATCCACCCCTCCTACTCAGACTTGAGCAGAAAGCACCCCCTCCCCAAACATGATTACTTGTGAGAAACTTAGAAAATCGCTTCACATATCACACTCCTCTACCCCCAAGAGTCCATCATTTTAATTACCTATCCCCATAGATGGATCACCTCCCACCCCTTCCACAGAATCATGCACAAACATAATTTGAAGGCTTGCTTAGAATGTTTAAAACCTAGACAAACTGCTTTATGTCTACGAAGTATTTCAGAAATGGCGGTCATTCTACACAAGACTATACACGAAGTAGAGAAAAATAATTCAACTTCCATCGTCCAATAAGAAAATTGATTTAAAAAGCTTACTACAAAATCAGCATTCTTTGTTGGAGTCTAAAATTAAATGATGTTCTCCCACCTTGCATAACTGGATATACATTCTTGTCAAGAATGACACGGTTAAATGATGACAAACATGGTTACTTGCAAACTAAGAAAGATTGGGACAAGGACATCATATGTCTCCCACATGTTGGCTACATGTCTGATAGTCGCCTATGTTGACTATTACTCTGGCGCAAAACAAAGATACTACTCCCTCCGTCCGTAATGTAAGACATTTTTTGACATTACACTAGTGTCAAAAACCGTCTTACATTATGGGACGGAGGGAGTAGCAAATAATTAAAGATGTAGGGAATATTTGGTTTGTGACTAATATTGCCAAAGATTGTCACATTTAGGGTTAGGCAAATTTAATCAACTTAAATGTGTGTTTAGTTTAAGTCACATTTTAGACAAGTCACACTAGAGCCCCACATGGTATATACACAAAAGGTGTGGCAAGATTTCCTTAAGTTTGCCAATTTATGGCTCACTTTGTTGAACTAAGTTTAGGCAAGCTTGATAAAAATATGTAGTAAAGTGTGGCAATACAAGACCTAGAATCAAACAGCTCCGTAGTGTCTCATACTGTAATAGAATTTGTTCATTGTAGTGTCTCAGTCCGTAGAAGAGTTTGTCCATTGTTCAGCGCACATGCACTTTATCTTTATGGGCCATCATTTCGAGGGCTCGTTCGGTTTGAAGGAAATCAAAACATAGAAACTAAGAGTCGTATAGAAAATGGGTAAGATTGCACTTGTCATTATAAGGAATTGACTTGCCTCGTTCCTACGCGCAAAATAAGCTTTGATTGGATGTGTAGTATTCTTAAAAACACAAAAAATGAGTAACATTCCTGTACGCATTCTTACGAAAATCCTCCAAACTGACCGAATGAGGCATGAGAGAGCTTTTAGCAACTGTCTATGACTTCTAAAATAAATTTGAAAAATGAGGATATCTGTTTCGGAATGCATATCATTCTATTGCAATAGTGACTAGTAGAAAGGAGGCTGCAATAGTGACTAGGAGAAAGGAGGCCAGTACAGATATTCATGCATGCTAACCATCCGGTGTAGACTACACCTGTTTGCGATACGATCCTCCGTGGATCTTTAAACCATTCAAGAAAGCGGCTCAAGCGGCTCAACAGTAGAATTACGCACATTGTAACAGTGATAAACAATGTCAACATACCACCCCCATGTTCATCTCAAAAAAAAAAACATACCACCCCCATGTTGCCAGATGCAACCAGACCAACAGCCGATAATATCCAACACAAGGGTTTTCCACTGATAACATTACCATCTCAGAAACTTTAGGTATGGAGCGCTTCATTTCCCAACTGCTCCTGAACGGCTGAACGTTCTGCTACCCAAAGTCAAGGCAACAAACAACATGACTAAGTTTCGGACATCGCACCACAGTAATAAAACAATGTGGCGCTAGGAACACTGCATATTACAGGGTAAACCCCTCCTATACAACCAAAAAAGTATACAACACTGTATATTGGTCATAGCTGGATGTGGCTCATGACGAGCAGGATAGCATGCACACCCCAGGCCTGTATGCCCAGGCCGGTGGCAAGCGGGCGTATTTCTCCATTCCCGGCTGCTCATCATATGGATGTTCCATAACTTTCAATAGCCGGCGAACTTCCTCGTAATCACCTAGATCAGCTGCGTCAATCGCTGTCTGGCAGAGATAGTTCCGAAGAACATACTTTGGGTTGACACGGTTCATTGTGGCTTTCCTTTCTTCATCGGAGACACCACTAGCCACCAGCTTCACAAAGCATCAACATATCATTAGATTGAAGTTGTTTAGGTTTTTAACAGTGTTGTGATTTAAAAGATCCAACTATAAGGCATGACTAGAGGTCCAAAACCAAATACTGGCACAAACTTATCAAATGGTGGGTGGAACAACAGTCAGTAAGGGGGTTCATTACAGGAAAACATTGTGGCAACAGGAGGTAGAGAATAACAGAATCTTAGAACTTCTGCCATGCCGATGACACTTAATTTACAATGCACGAGTTATTATAAAAGACGATTATGTGATGAGATTCCCAAACTATGCAAATGCAATGCTGCTTTTGTTTCCAAGAGTATCCCAGCTTGTTCTCAAAGAACAAAAGAAAAAAATACTCCAACTTCATAAAATGATCAGGCTGAGAAAATAGCCCAAAAATAGCAATATAATCATTGATATATTATGTCATGTTAAATATTACTATCCGAGCAATTTGGGAAGAGAACAATTTTATATATACAAAAATACATACCTCCTCAACATATGTTTGTACCCAACTAATCCATGCTTCCTTTCTTTCTTTCCCAATATCCAGGAGTGCAGCTTTTATGGGAACAAGTAGCTCAGTTTCTGCGATGTCACGGTCTGCTTTGACATTCGAAAGAAGACGGAAAAAATTTGTATAGTCAACTTTATCGACAGCCAAGTTGTTCAGCAGCTTGCTAATAAGCTGCTTGTTATATTTTGACAGACCAAGTTTCTTTGTCATTATAGATTGATATTCATCCATGAACTTTGTCCCATACCTACAATATAGAACATATCAAAACGCTACAATAAATGTAGTCAAAATTGCAGATGGCCAGCATAGATTTTGGAAGAATAAATACCTCTCCATAACATAATTTGCTTCATCCTTGCTGATAAGATCCGCAGCCGACAATGGCCCAGTGAACTGGGCAATATTCCACAAACCAACATCAGGTTGATTTGCAAAACAGTATCTCTTACCTGGGAGATCAGTTGTATTCGGAGTAAAGCTAGGATCAAAAGCATCCAAGAAACCAAAGGGTCCATAATCAATAGTTAGGCCCAACACACTCATATTATCAGTGTTAAGCACACCATGGGTGAAACCAACACCTTGCCACCTGGCTATCAAGTAAGCAGTACGCTCTGCAACCTCAACTGCCCAGGCTGTTAATTGCAAGGAGATAGAAGTTAGTTAATTCACAAGATCAATGTCTACATTCAAAGAAAACGACATAAAAGGAAATTTACCAGCATATTTGTTGGAAGTAAGATCTATTGCTGGAGAGTCTCCTATAGCTGCCTCAAAAGATAAACCTTCACTCTTTTTAATATTTTCAAGATGTGGGTAGTGATGACGTATTGTGTAGTCTGCCAAACGACGAACAATTTCAAGGTCCTCTTTGCCCCTTGTAGTATGTAACTGGTATGAACCAAAACGTAAAAACGATGGTGCTACACGGCACACAATTGCACCTGGCTCCTCTTTTGCATTACCACTGGCATATTAGAAAAAACAAATTATTCAACGACACAAGGGAATGTCAATATGTAGTACTGAAATCTTCAAGAGATAAATCATGGCAAAATGATTCAGATTCCTATATTTTAGATCAATAAATACTGGACGAGTAAACACCCAGGTACCATCATGTGCAACATGCTTTGCCTGCCTACATTTGCAGAGTAGCAATTAAGTAACTTATCCTAGTTCCCAGAGGCTGCTTTGGAATATCCCAGGGAATTGATGATAATAAATCAACATTACGAAATTTGGCGCTTCAAAATAATAGGCCTACGTAAGTCAGGATGAGTAAATAAAGTAATTATTATTAGATAAGGAAACCATTAGTAGGCAAACAAAAGGACTTTGGAATTTTAGATGGCAGTGTGATAGTACTAATTATATGTTCATACGGATTATGTAGCTACTAGTATAAGAAATGAACCGTCTCAAAGCAGCAACTACGAATCATCCAAATAGGAAGGGAAACTAAAAGCAAAAGTAGATCCAGCAAAAATGTTGATTAGAAACTGAAGATATCATGACATACTCATAGAACATATCTCGCACAACAGATTTGCCAGTTTCAACTAGACAAAGAGCACGAGTTGTAGGAATGCCTAGACCATGCATAGCTTCACTGCATAAGAATTCACGGATGCTGCTGCGCAGGACAGCGAGGCCATCTGCAAATCGGCTGTAAGGAGTCTTTCCAGCACCCTTGAGCTGCAACTCCCACCTCTCACCTCGAGAATTGAGAACCTCTCCGAGAGTTATTGCTCGTCCATCCCCCAACTGACCAGCCCATGAACCAAACTGGTGTCCACCGTAACACTGGGCATAAGGCACACTGCAGGTGGTTGTTCAGTAGGAGTGTTATATATTCTGACGAAACAAATTAGCAAGATATTAAGCACAGGTATCACACACCTTCCCACCAACGGAGTTTCTCCTGAGAAGAACCGAGGAAAATCAGGCCTTTCAAACCTGAAAATGAATAGAGGATAATTGTTATTTTTGTGATTTTTCTATGTCCAATATCAGCAAGGATGCAGAAAAATGTTATGAGAAATGGATGCCATTGGGCAGGGAGTTAAAATATGAGGTAAAGGCACCGGGGGGGGGGGGGGGGGGGGGGGGGGGGGGGGGCAGAAACTTGCGTGGTCTGTGATGATTTGGTCCATAAACTTGTAAAAGTGGACTCCACCACCCACAAACTTACATCCCAGGTGCACAAAAAAAAGCCAATCCTAAGCTGACATGTGGCACTGCAGAAAACACCCTGCTGTGTCCGGAATTTATGCACGGGCTACCGAGGGCCCAGCTGTCAGTACACACCGAGAAGAATTCGAAGAAAAAATTAGGGGCAGACAGGATTCGAACCACGCCCTCGCCCTGGTCGTACAAGCTAGCCAACCACTGCACCAAACCAATTCATTTGTCATATGTACATTTTATATACTATACGTAATACCATGCTGCACCGCACGGTCTGCATGCATGCTGGGCGGCGTGTACATAACATATAGGTATAAATACGAAGGTCATAAATACGAAGGTCGCATTGATGCTTCCATGCAAGAGCTCTTGTTTAATAAAGCTCTATGTCTGCAAAAAAAGAGCTCTTGTTTAATGTGGTAATTCCCCACGGAACTAGGATTCAATTATTTTTTTGGCATGTGGCTTCAATTTTATATGAATATACATGTATATGCCTGATTGGAATTTTCATTCTCTCTGAACAGTATTATAGATATTTTTAACTATCTGCCATCTTTGATTGTGTACTGTGTACTTTTGTACTAGCTCCAAACAGTTTGGGCTGGTGTTTGAAGTATTTACATCCACTATATATATTTTTCTTATTATCTATTCAGAAAATTAGTCGCCTAATATACACTCTTGAAATTAATGATGAACTAACCAGTGGCGGAACGTCGCTGTGTGACAAGCAATCAAGAGGGGGCCAAATTTCCATTGAGGTGAGTCATGGTGAGATGACGTTGAATTTGGGAAAATAAGAGATGAGCATGAGACTTGAATGCTTAGTGCTAGAGTTCGTATAGGAATATATGATTAGAATTAGGGATAAGTCCTACTCCCCCGACTCTAAGAAGAAGGTACATAATTTTGTCTAAAGCAAACAGTGCAAATTTTGAAAAAGCTTGTAGGAAAAACTATCAGTAACTACATATTTTGGTAAGTACTAGCAATGTGTCCGTGCGTTGCAACGGATTCAAAGTAGAATAATATTTGTTCACAAACTTGAAAGAAAACACTCTAGTTTTGATATACATATATTACTAAAAATATAGTATTATGTTTCACTCAAGATATATTCCTCGGGCTGTTTTGATGAGGTGAGGGAGGGATGTGGTTGGTTTCAAGATACTAAGGGGGTTTCTGCAAATTGGAGCGGAGAAGTGGGCTATTGTTGCAAAAAGGCCACAACTTACCTCACAGTTGTTAGATGCAGATCTAATGGTCAGAAATGACGGGTGGCAGACACACCATCATCACCAACTGGGTCTTTTATAGGAGTAGAGATAATATGAAAATATATTTTATTACGCATTTAATGATACCAATTGGGTTATAGTTGTTGATAGTTTTTT
The DNA here is from genome assembly GCF_018294505.1 of Triticum aestivum. NCBI lineage: Eukaryota > Viridiplantae > Streptophyta > Magnoliopsida > Poales > Poaceae > Triticum > Triticum aestivum. The sequence continues at coordinate 161,752,449 of NC_057813.1, forward strand.
ATATAAATTTGGTCAAATTTTACACCGTTTGACTTTATAAGCCTTCTTTTTTAAAGTCAGAAGGAGTAAAAGAATTAGGTTTCCTAGTCCTAGTCAACTCCCAGGTCATGCATGAACGTGTGTATAAGCACCGAAGGAAGTTGCTTCTTGTACATCAGCAAAAATTGAGAGAGAAACTTAAAAGGTACTACACGTGCATTTGGCTATTATATAGTCTCCCAATCTGTAATACGTTTTAGCTGATCGCGAGTTCTCGTGGGGAGTTTTGGCCGAGAGAGCTACATGCACGAGAAGCTGCACATACACAAAAATCAGTCAAGTGCTATGCACGTAGGGATGAAAACATAGCTTTCCGCTTTTCCAGCAGAAAAATGGAAACGGAGAGGAAATATGGAAACGAAAATGGAAATTCGCAAAACGGAAATGGAAACTGAAATTTTTATGCGGAAACGGAAACAAAAATGGAACGGCGTTTCCTGGTGGAACATGCATGAATATGGAACTTCCCGTTTCCGTGAATATGGAATTTTCTGCTTCTACTATGGGCCTATGGCTGTTCTGTAGCCCAACCATCAAATATCACATAATTAAACAATGTCGTCGGCTAGTCGATGAGTCACACTGCCAGATTTTGACTCAACCTCGAGACTAGTCGACCAGCCAGGCACGACTCGTCAAGAGTCGCTACCCCAGAACGACTCGTTGACTCATCGACTCGAAAACCTTGGAACTACCCAAAGTTTTTTATATGCCTTTCATTCAGGCGAACAGCTGGATCCTTTCACAACATATATGGCTCTGTTCAACTACTAGTTAATGATCTGGTGTCTGAGTCGATAACCATTTTGTTCCCCAGAAATAGTGACGAAATTCGAAAAAGAAACAGGGGGGTAGGGGTGGAGTTAATATATGTGTAAATGAATGGATACAGCCCTTTGACTTAAGTAGCAAGTCCACCATTTGCTTCATAAATTGTAAACAATACAGATCTTTTACATGTTACCCTTTGGGAAATTTTGGTAAATATCTGATCGATAACTATTTTGTTTCCAAGAAATTTCCTAGTGGTGAACTTTGAGAAAAAATACAGGGGGTGGGGGTGAATATATGTCTGAATAAATGAAAAAGGCTCTTTGACTTAAGTAGCAAGTCCACCTTTTGCTTCATAAATCGTAAATAATAAAGATCTTCTGCATGATACCCTTTGGGAAATTCGGGTATGCTAATTCTGGATAGGAATTAACTCTTATGTTTACAAATTCCTATCGAAACTATCACCTTTAGTGCACAGGAGTTAGTAGACAATCTTATTAGTCGGTCTGGTGTGGTAGCCTTTAGTGCACAGAAATTACTGCTCACTGGATCATATGTAGGTTGTGATCTACCAAGAGTAGCGTGAGCTCATAATTTCAACACAAATCACACCCATTTGTAACTTTATCTTCATGCACATCTTAATAACCAGTTACCGCTAAACAAAAGGGAGGTGCCACAATGCTCTCAAGAGCGATGGAAATCATAGCCAGAAAGCTAGTGAGTAACTGCGATGTGTTAACTCACTCTTTGTGATCCAGATCGAGGAGGTCAGCTACGGATTCGGACCACGCCACGAGCTTAGGGTTCTCCACGGGCGCCGAGGGAGATACCTTGGTGTAACAAGCGTGCAGCACCTGCGACACCAAAACTTCGCGGTTAAATGCTTGGCAAGAAATTAACCTAGGTGCTACGCCAACCGTGCGGCAAAGCTAGGAGCAAAGAAGGCAAGTAAGCTGGGAGCGAGGGATGGGGGCGAACCTGGCGGGGGATGTTGTCGGATCGCGGGTCGCCGGGCAGCTCGCGGACGAAGGTCTCGTCCCACGCGAGCTCCTCCAGCGCGCGCCGCGGGCGGGTGGAGGCCTCTCCGGCGCCGCTCGTCCCGGCGGCCGGCGCCGCCTCGCCGGTGGCGGAGGAGGCCATGCCTCGGAAGAGCAGGCGGCGGAGCGGGTGGCGCGGGGTCGGGGGCGGCGGCAGGCGGAGACGGCGAGAGGGGAGGGAGCGGGGGAGGAGGAGGTGGGGGTATAGGTTGGGGAGGACGGTGGGGAAGCGCAACTGAGGGGGCATGGCGCCTGCGTGCTGCGTGCGGCGCCCTTTTTTTTTCTGTCCCTCTCTCCGTCCGGGTCAATCCTGTGCGGGCGTGTCGACCCGCGCGTTGTGGTAGGGCGGCGTGCGTGGCCGTTCCGCGTGGCCTGGGTGTGGGACTCTGGGGTGGGTGAGAGGAGCGAGCGGTCCTGGTTGAACGGTGCGATTTGTTGGAGGCTGGCCCGGCGGGTGTGGGTCGTGGAGGCACGGACACGTGCGCTTGGCCATGCTTACGTGGTCTGATCACGTGGAGATAAACTTTTTTAAAAGGAACTTTTGATCTATTCATTATTGATTCGAGATAATAAAACGCTCTTAATATGGTACGCATTTAGCGTACTCTCGAAAAATAATAAAACACTCATAAATTATGAAACGGATGAAATAATAAAATAAAACTAGATTTATAGACCATCTAATGATGACTACAAAACTGGAGAGCTGAAGGAATGCCGTCTTCATCAACCCTGCATCAATGAAGCAGGGCAAAACTTGTTGTATTTATAGGACCAACGCACTAGAATAGCAACCATCACTGATGGGAAGCATAGGTCAGAAGGATCTAACCTGAAGATACACTGCCGAAGACAACCACCAACCAAATCTTCGAGATCTGCCGGAGGCACACCCTCCAATGATACTAGACACATAACTGAGACAGGGGCTAGGTGGTGAAAAACTTATTCCATCTTCAGAGATCCGTGGCCATCTCGTCTTTCTAAGAGGACACAAAATCTATCAAAACTTAAAAAAAAATATAAAAACTGCGCCCTCCGGCTGGCAAGGCTAGAATCCATCACGCCCCCATAACTAAGGCCATAGGAGACGATGCAAAAACCGTAGTTGGCGTGTTCGCTTGGAGAAGAGACGAAGGAGTAAGTCCGTCCAGAGCATCACATGAAGATAAACTTGGGGCACGTTGTGTTTTACAAGGCCATCTTATCTTAAATCTGTAATGAAAACATGATGTATAATGTTATTTCTCAATCTTATCTCCAATAACTAGATTTTTCACACACAAGCGTGATGAGGCATACTGATGCTTCAAGATCATCTCATAATTAACAGAAAGCAAGTATTTGCTTCTGATTTCTTTTTTCTTCACCTCATCAAATATCCTACATGGCTCTCCTAACATGGCATCATTGTACATGCCCTTGTGACGGACTTACCTAGTCAGTGAGTGCTTCAGGGCATCTCCAACGCTGACCCTCAAATCGCCCGCAAATGTTTGGACCGAGCAGTTTGGACGTTGTTTGCAATCCAATGTCGTCCTACATACGTCCATGGATGTGTCTATGCGTCCATTTTCCCACAAAATGGAAACAAACCAGGGGCATTGCTTGAGTCCGGACCTCCGTCATGTAGGACTCCGACACCCCATCCCACCCAAAACCGCACCAAAAGCCACTACTGAAATCAGCTTCTTTGCCGTCCGCCATGGCAGACGGCAAAGGCATAGATACCGGACGGCAAACTTCTTTGCCGTCTGTCAGTAGACGGCAAACTGTCCGTCTGAACAGGTGCCAGCAAAGGCCTTCTTTGCCGTCCGCTTCCTAGAAACGGACGGCAAAAGATTGTGCCATCCGCCATCTGAGGCCAGCAGACGGCAAAGACAACGGACGGCGGTGGGGTGGCGTCAGAGCCATTAGGGGGTTAACGGCGCTCTTTTTCGTCCGCCAGCGGACGGCACTGAGTCGAAGCTCTTTGTCGTCTGCTGACGGACAACAAAGAGCTCAGTTAGGCCAGCACTGGGAAGCTGCCGCGTGGCCAGCTATGCCGTCTGCCAGCAGACGGCAAAAATTCAAAGGTCTTTGTCGTCCGCCAGCGGACGGCAAACTGTCCAAATATGCAGCCAGTGTTCCCAGTTTCTACAGGTAGCTGCCACATGTCCTCTTTGTCGTCTGCTAGCAGTCGGCAAAGCTCTTTGTCGTCCGCTAGCAGACGGCAAAGAGGACATATATCCCCTATTTTTATTTATATCCATTTAATTTCACTGGATTCACACACAGATATACATATATATATTTAGATATATTAAAACTGAGCACCTTTCCAGCCCTCTCAGACTATTAGCATTTTTAGCCTTTAGATCATTAGTTCAGGACGTTTTTGGCCGTTAGATTTACTCTTAATCCCGCCTGGAATGGTTGCGTTCGCTAAAATCGAGCGTTTCCTTGCTGGGCCGCTGCTCCGGTGACTATTTTGGATGCCTGGCGTGCAATTGGGCCTAACGAGCTTCTACAGGTCTACTCCGTGCAGCCGCCCACACCCCACGACGCTCATGTTTCTCAAAAAACAAAAAACACGACGCTCCTTTCGTATCTATCACTCTCGCGCACGACCTACCTTCGCCAGCCCTAGGTGTGCTGCCGCCGCCATGGTGTTCATCTCGCAGCCCCTCAACCGCCCTGTCAGAGCGGCGCCTCCTTCTTCGCTTACCCACCGCTGTCCTCCTCATGTATTCCCTAAAGTCGCAACAGGGAGCATCTTCTTCCCGAGCTGGCGACGAGCTCCAACCCCAAATCAGTGGCGCACTACATTCTTGAAGCATGTGTCCGGTTTTTCAAGCCATATCTGGAGTCCTCGGGTGCGCTGTCGCCAGATCCATCGCGTCGAGCGACCAGTTGGAGGTACGTACAGACATCTAATCAATTTCAATTGGGGCCTCTCGGTTGGGAGGGGCTGGGAGGGGCTCAGGGCGTGCTTCACTTCGAGGGGCTTGAATGGTTGTAAGATAGATTCCTTCATGTGCAACTTCGAATTTATTCTACATCAGACTTCTTTATTTATAGATCCTTTGTAGATGATCCCCGAAGAGAATAGGCGGGTGATGGCGCTGCATGGTGGGGCGAAGATCTTGGTAACGGGGGAGGCGAGGACGAGGCAGGAGGAGTGTAGGTGGTGGCGGGCGGTGACAACGACAACATCTACTTCTCTCCCGTTTTGCGCTTCGTCTCACAGCTCACCGGAGACGCTGTTTGCGACTTCCATACCCTCAGCCATCATCCTACACATCTCCTCCACGCAGTGGCACCGCAGCTTGCGGTTCTTGTCATACCCCCATGCGACCCACCCCCTGATCTTGATTCGAATTCAAGAGTATCTATACGGTAGACCCTCTCAACACCATTACAGTTCACATATTCAGTTTGAATCCTCTCAGCCGAACCTACACATGTGAACTGAAGTATTGCGAGATGTTCCACATGTATCCAGTTTGAATCCTAACCACGCAGAAGATTAAAGAGACACTTTTTGTTAATATAAAATTGGCAGGACGACCCATGCAAAAATGTGCAGTTGGAGTCGAGCATTAAGTCATAATTTGGAACTTCTTGGCATAAGACTTGAAAAGGTAAACATATCTTGTATCTCTTCTATGATCTACAGATTCGGTTTATGAGATGGTGACAAAATATGTCTTTTAAGCTTTAAATCAATTATCGCAGAATACTACATGGATTTAAATTTTGTAGTCGTGAAGGAGCCAGCCCTTGACCAAATACATAAACTTATCAAGATGCTTATCTGAAGAATGCTCACAAATTACATGTTGCATGACATAGATAATACTATATCAACCTTATTGGTTCTATGTAGTGTTTTTCAGTATGATATCGTTGCAATATGATAGTTTGCCTCTTCAGTTTGTGACCTTCACTATCATAATTATTATGTATTGGGTTCATGAAAGTAAAGATACTGGCATGTGTTTCCTTCTCAACAATGACCTTGGTACAGCATCATCGTAACTGTTACCTGTGGACTGACACCACTTCCTGTTGGCCATGGATCCTCCATAATCTTTGCCTGCTCTATGGGCCACGAATGTTCTTGCTGTTTAATTACGTGGTTTGTTTTGTAAGGATTTTTAGTAGGTTCTATGATTGCTGTCAGAAGAGTTTCAGTTTCGGTCTCAATTCTTGGGAGAGCTAGTAGTGATCTCCCCTTCTTTTGATTATGTCAATTGCTTTGCTTATGCTATCAGCAAATTACCTAGAAATTCTTAATTAGGGTATTGCGGATGTTCTGAACTTCTGATAAATGTACGCATCAGAGCAAGCGAGAACTGGATCCTCCATTTTCTTGGTGAATGTATGATGCTTTCCTGCCTTGCTGACAAATTTTGGCACCCGTCTAACATATAATGGTAAGTTGTACCAACTAGATGTTGGGGAACGTAGCAGAAATTCAAAATTTTCCTACGAATCACCAAGATCTATCTATGGAGAAACCAGCAACGAGGGAAAGGAGAGTGCATCTACATACCCTTGTAGATCGCTAAGCGGAAGCGTTCAAGAGAACAGGGTAGAAGGAGTCGTACTCGTCGTGATCCAAATCACCGGAGATCCTAGTGCCGAACGGACGTCACCTCCGCGTTCAACACACGTACAACCCGGTGACGTCTCCCATGCCTTGATCCAGCAAGAAGAGAGGGAGAGGTTGAGGAAGACTCCATCCAGCAGCAGCACAACGGCGTGGTGGTGATGGAGGAGCGTGGCAATCCTGCAGGGCTTCGCCAAGCACCGCGGGAGAGGAGGAGTAAGAGAGGTAGGGCTGCGCCAAGGGAAGAGGTACTCGTGTGTTGGGCAGCCCCCAGACCTCAAGTATTTATAGGGGGAGGGGAGGGGGCTGCGCCCCCTCTAGGGTTCCCTCCCTAGGGGTGGCGGCAGCCCCCAGATCCCATCTGGGTGGCGGCCAGAAGGGGAGAGGGGGAGGCGCACCTAGGGTGGGCCTTAGGGCCCATCTGCCCTAGGGTTTGCCCCCTTCCCCCACTTCCCTGCGCCCTGGGCCCTGTGGGGGGGGCGCACCAGCCCACCTGGGGCTGGTCCCCTCCCACACTTGGCCCATGCAGCCCTTCGGGGTTGGTGGCCCCACTTGGTGGACCCCCGGGACCCTCCCGGTGGTCCCGGTACGTTACCGGAAAAACCCGAAATTTTTCCGGTGACCAAAATAGGACTTCCCATATATAAATCTTTACCTCCGGACCATTCCGGAACTCCTCATGACGTCCGGAATCTCATCCGGGACTCCGAACAACATTCGGTAACCACATACAAACTTCCTTTATAACCCTAGCGTCATCGAACCTTAAGTGTGTAGACCCTACGGGTTCGGGAACCATGCAGACATGACCGAGACGTTCTCCGGTCAATAACCAACAGCGGGATCTGGATACCCATGTTGGCTCCCACATGTTCCACGATGATCTCATCGGATGAACCACGATGTCAAGGACTCAATCGATCCCGTATACAATTCCCTTTGTCTAGCGGTATTGTACTTGCCCGAGATTCGATCGTCGGTATACCGATACCTTGTTCAATCTCGTTACCGGCAAGTCTCTTTACTCGTTCCGTAACACATCATCCCGTGATCAACCCTTTGATCACATTGTGCACATTATGATGATGTCCTACCGAGTGGGCCCAGAGATACCTCTCCGTTTACACGGAGTGACAAATCCCAGTCTCGATTCGTGCCAACCCAACAGACACTTTCGGAGATACCTGTAGTGCACCTTTATAGCCACCCAGTTACGTTGTGACGTTTGGTACACCCAAAGCATTCCTACGGTATCCGGGAGTTGCACAATCTCATGGTCTAAGGAAATGATACTTGACATTAGAAAAGCTTTAGCATACGAACTACGATCTTTGTGCTAGGCTTAGGATTGGGTCTTGTCCATCACATCATTCTCCTAATGATGTGATCCCGTTATCAACGACATCCAATGTCCATGGTCAGGAAACCGTAACCATCTATTGATCAACGAGCTAGTCAACTAGAGGCTTACTAGGGACATGGTGTTGTCTATGTATCCACACATGTATCTGAGTTTCCTATCAATACAATTATAGCATGGATAATAAACGATTATCATGAACAAGGAAATATAATAATAACTAATTTATTATTGCCTCTAGGGCATATTTCCAACAGTCTCCCACTTGCACTAGAGTCAATAATCTAGTTCACATCGCCATGTGATTAACACTCATAGGTCACATCGCCATGTGACCAACATCCAAAGAGTTTACTAGTGTCATTAAACTAGTTCACATCATCATGTGATTAAGACTCAATGAGTTCTGGGGTTTGATCATGTTTTGCTTTGAGAGAGGTTTTAGTCAACGGGTCTGAAACATTCAGATCCGTATGTACTTTGCAAATCTCTAGGTCATATTGTAAATGCTGCTTCCATGCTCCACTTGGAGCTATTCCAAATGGTCGCTCCACTATACGTATCCGTTTTGCTACTCAGAGTCATTCGGATAGGTGTTAAAGCTTGCATCGTCGTAACCCTTTACGCCGAACTCTTTATCACCTCCATAATCGAGAAACCAATCCTTATTCCTCTAAGGATAATTTTGACCGCTATCTGGTGATCCACTCCTTGATCACCTTTGTACCCTCTTGCCAGACATGTGGCAAGGCACACATCAGGTGCGGTACACAGCATAGCATATTGTAGAGCCTACGTCTGAAGCATAGGGGACGACCTTCGTCCTTTCTCTCTCTTCTGTCATGGTCGAGCTTTAACTCTTAACTTCATACCTTACAACTCAGGCAAGAACTCCTTCTTTGACTGATCCATCTTGAACACCTTCAAGATCATGTCAAGGTATGTGCTCATTTGAAAGTACCATTTAGCGATTTTGATCTATCCTCATAGATCTTGATGCTCAATGTTCAAGTAGCTTAATCCAGGTTTTCACTTGAAAAACACCTTTCAAATAACCCTATATGCATTCCAGAAATTCTACATCATTTCTGATCAACAATATGTCAACACCATATACTCATCAGAAATTCTATAGTGCTCCCACTCACTTCTTTGGAAATACAAGTTTCTCATGAACTTTGTATAAACCCAAAATCTTTGGTCATCTTATCAAAGCGCACATTCCAACTCCGAGATGCTTACTCCGGTCCTTAGAAGGATCGCTGGAGCCAGCATACCTTTTAGCATCCTTAGGATCGACAAAAACTTTCTAATTGTATCACATACAACCTTTCCTTACGCAAACTGGTAAGGAAATTCATTTTGACATCCATCTGCCAGATTTCATAAATGCAGCTAATGCTAACATGATTCTGACGGACTTAAGCATCGCTACGGATGAGAAAATCTCATCGTAGTCAACTCCTTGAACTTTTGAAAAACCTCTTCGCCACAAGTCGAGCTTCATAGACAGTGACATTACCGTCCACGTCCGTCTTCTTCTTAAAGATCCATTTATCTCAACGGCTTGCCGATCATCAGGCAAGTCCACCAAAGTCCATGCTTTGTTCTGATACATGGATCCTATCTTGGATTTCATGGCTTCTAACCATTTGTCGGAATATGGGCCCACCATCGCTTCTCCATAACTCGTAGGTTCATTGTTGTCTAGCAACATGACCTTCAAGACAGTATTGCGTACCACTTTGAAGTAGTACGCATCCTTGTCACCCTACGAGGTACGGTAGTGACTTGATCCAAAACTTCATGATCACTATCATAAGCTTCTACTTCATATGGTGTAGGCGCCACAGGTACAACTTCGTCTGCCCTACTACACACTATTTGAAGTGACGGTTCAATAACCTCATCAAGTCTCCACCATCCTCCCACTCAATTCTTTCGAGAAAACTTTTCCTCGAGAAAGGACCCGTTTCTAGAAACAATCCCTATTGCTTTCGGATCTGAATTAGGAGGTATACCCAACTGTTTTGGGTGTCCTATGAAGATGTATTTATCCGCTTTGGGTTCGAGCTTATCACGATGAAACTTTTCACATAAGCGTCGCAGCCCCAAACTTTTAAGAAACGACAGCTTAGGTTTCTCTAAACCATAGTTCAAACGGTGTCATCTCAACGGAATTACGTGGTGCCCTATTAAAGTGAGTGCGGTTGTCTCTAATGCCTAACCCATGAACGATAGTGGTAATTCGATAAGAGACATCATGGTACGCACCATATCCAATAGGGTGCAACTATGATGTTCGGACACACCATCACACTATGGTGTTCCAGGCGGTATTAATTGTGAAACAATTTCCACAATGTCTTAATTGCGTGCCAAAGCTCGTAACTCAGATACTCATCTCTATGATCATATCATAGACATTTTATCCTCTTGTCACAATGATCTTCAACTTCACTCTGAAATTACTTGAACCATTCAATAATTCAGACTTGTGTTTCATCAAGTAAATATACTCAACATCTACTCGAATCATCTGTGAAGTAAGAACATAACGATATTCACTGCATGCCTCAGCACTCATTGGACTGCACACATCAAAATGTGTTACTTCCAACAAGTTGCTATCTTGTTCCATCTTACTGAAAACGAGGCTTTCAGTCATCTTGCCCATGTGGTATGATTTGCATATCTCAAGTGATTCAAAATCAAGTGAGTCCAAACGATCCATCTGCATGGAGTTTCTTCATGCGTATACACCAATAGACATGGTTCGCATGTCTCAAACTTTTCAAAAACGAGTGAGTCCAAAGATCCATCAACATGGAGCTTCTTCATGCGTTTTATACCAATATGACTTACATGGCAGTGCCACAAGTAAGTGGTACTATCATTACTATCTTATATCTTTTGGCATGAAAATGTGTATCACTACGATCGAGATTCAATAAACCATTCCTTTAGGTGCAAGACCATTGAAGGTATTATTCAAATAAATAGAGTAACCATTATTCTCCTTAAATGAATAACCGTATTGCGACAGACATAATCCAATCATGTCTACGCTCAACGCAAACACCAAATGACAATTATTCAGGTTTAATACTAATCTTGATGGTAGAGGAAGCATGCGATGTTTGATCACATCAAACTTGGAAACACTTCCAACACATATCGTCAGCTCACCTTTAGCTAGTCTCCGTTTATTCCGTAGCCTTTTATTTCGAGTTACTAACACTTAGCAACCGAACCGGTATCTTAATACCCTGGTGCTACTAGGAGTACTAGTAAAGTACACATTAACATAATGTATATCCAATATACTTCTATCGACCTTGCCAGCCTTCTCATCTACCAAGTATCTAGGGTAATTCCGCTCTAGTGACTATTCCCCTTATCACAGAAGCACTTAGTCTAGGGTTTGGGTTCAACCTTGGGTTTCTTCACTGGAGCAGCAGCTGATTTGCCGTTTCATGAAGTATCCCTTCTTGCCCTTGCCCTTCTTGAAACTAGTGGTTTCACCAACCATCAACAATTGATGCTCCTTCTTGATTTCTACTTTCGCGGTGTCAAACATCGCGAATACCTCAAGGATCATCATATCTATCCCTGATATGTTATAGTTCATCACGAAGCTCTAGCAGCTTGGTGGCAATGACTTTGGAGAAACATCACTATCTCATCTGGAAGATCAACTCCCACTCGATTCAAGTGATTGTTGCACTCAGACAATCTGAGCACAAGCTCAACGATTGAGCTTTTCTCCCTTAGTTTGCAGGCTAAGAAAATCGTCGGAGGTCTTATACCTCTTGACGTGGGCACGAGCCTGAAATCCCAATTTCAGCCCTCGAAACATCTCATATGTTCCGCGACGTTTCGAAAACGTCTTTGGTGCCTCAACTCTAAACCGTTTAACTGAACTATCACGTAGTTATCAAAACGTGTATGTCCGATGTTCGCAACATCCACAGACGACGTTTGGGGTTCAGCACACTGAGCGGTGCATTAAGGACATAAGCTTTCTACTGTCCGCATAATCGCTACTGTCAACTTTCAACTATATTTTCTCTAGGAACATATCTAAACAGTGGAACTAAAGCGCGAGCTTACGACATAATTTGCAAAGATCTTTTGACTATGTTCAGGATAATTAAGTTCATCTTATGAACTCCCACTCAGATAGACATCCCTCTAGTCATCTAAGTGATTACATGATCCGAGTCAACTAGGCCGTGTCCGATCATCACGTGAGACGGACTAGTCATCATCGGTGAACATCTTCATGTTGATCGTATCTACTATACGACTCATGCTCGACCTTTCGGTCTCTTGTGTTCCGAGGCCATGTCTGTACATGCTAGGCTCGTCAAGTCAACCTAAGTGTTTCGCGTGTGTAAATCTGGCTTACACCCGTTGTATGTGAACGTAAGAATCTATCACACCCGATCATCACGTGGTGCTTCGAAACGACGAACTTTCGCAACGGTGCACAGTTAGGGGGAACACTTTCTTGAAATTTTAATGAGGGATCATCTTATTTACTACCGTCGTTCTAAGCAAATAAGATGCATAAACATGATAAACATCACATGCAATCAAAAAGTGACATGATATGGCCAATATCATATTGCTCCTTTTGATCTCCATCTTCGGGGCTCCATGATCATCATCGTCACCGGCATGACACCATGATCTCCATCATCATGATCTCCATCATCGTGCTCCATGAAGTTGTCTCGCCAACTTATTACTTCTACTACTATGGCTACCGGTTAGCAATAAAGTAAAGTAATTACATGGCGTTGTTCAATGACACGCAGGTCATACAATAAATAAAGACAACTCCTATGGCTCCTGCCGGTTGTCATACTCATCGACATGCAAGTCGTGATTCCTATTACAAGAACATGATCAATCTCATACATCACATATCATTCATCACATTCTTCTTGGCCATATCACATCACATAGCATACCCTGCAAAAACAAGTTAGACGTCCTCTAATTGTTGTTTGCATGTTTTACGTGGCTGCTATGGGTTTCTAGCAAGAACGTTTCTTACCTACGCAAAACCACAACGTGATATGCCAATTGCTATTTACCCTTCATAAGGACCCTTTTCATCGAATCCGTTCCGACTAAAGTGGGAGAGACTGGCACCCGCTAGCCACCTTATGCACCAAGTGCATGTCAGTCGGTGGAACCTGTCTCACGTAAGAGTACGTGTAAGGTCGGTCCGGGCCGCTTCATCCCACAATACCGTCGAAACAAGATTGGACTAGTAACGGTAAGCATATTGAACAAAATCAACGCCCACAACTACTTTGTGTTCTACTCGTGCAAAGAATCTACGCAATAGACCTAGCTCATGATGCCACTGTTGGGGAACGTAGCAGAAATTCAAAATTTTCCTACGTGTCACCAAGATCTATCTATGGAGAAACCAGCAATGAGGGAAAGGAGAGTGCATCTACATACCCTTGTAGATCGCTAAGCGGAAGCGTTCAAGAGAACGGGTTGAAGGAGTCGTACTCATCGTGATCCAAATCACCGGAGATCCTAGTGCCGAACGGACGGCACCTCCGCGTTCAACACACGTACAGCCCGGTGACGTCTCCCATGCCTTGATCCAGCAAGGAGAGAGGGAGAGGTTGAGGAAGACTCCGTCCAGCAGCAGCACAAGGCGTGGTGGTGGTGAAGGAGCGTGGCAATCCTGCAGGGCTTCGCCAAGCACCGCGGGAGAGGAGGAGTAAGAGAGCTAGGGCTGCGCCAATGGGGAGAGGTTCTTGTGTGTTGGGCAGCCCCCAAACCTCAAGTATTTATAGGGGGAGGGGAGGGGGTTGCGCCCCCTCTAGGGTTCCCTCCCCAGGGGTGGCGGCAGCCCCCAGATCCCATCTGGGTGGCGGCCAGAAGGGGAGAGGGGGGAGGCGCACCTAGGGTGGGCCTTAGGGCCCATCTGTCCTAAGGTTTGCCCCCCTTCCCCACTTCCATGCGCCTTGGGCCCTGTGGGGGGGGGGGCGCACCAGCCCACCTGGGGCTGGTCCCCTCCCACACTTGGCCCGTGCAGCCCTTCGGGGTTGGTGGCCCCACTTGGTGGACCCCCGGGACCCTCCCAGTGGTCCCGGTACGTTACCGAAAAAACCTGAAACTTTTCCGGTGACCAAAACAGGACTTCCCATATATAAATCTTTACCTCCGGACCATTCCGGAACTCCTCATGACGTCTGGGATCTCATCCGGGACTCCGAACAAAATTCGGTAACCACATACAAACTTCCTTTATAACCCTAGCATCATCGAACCTTAAGTGTGTAGACCCTACGGGTTCGGGAACCATGCAGACATGACCGAGACGTTCTCCGGTCAATAACCAACAACGGGATCTGGATACCCATGTTGGCTCCCACATGTTCCACGATGATCTCATCGGATGAACCACGATGTCAAGGACTCAATCGATCCCGTATACAATTCCCTTTGTCTAACGGTATTGTACTTGCGCGAGATTCGATCGTCGGTATACCGATACCTTGTTCAATCTCGTTACCAGCAAGTCTCGTTACTCATTCCGTAACACATCATCCCGCGATCAACTCTTTGATCACATTGTGCACATTATGTTGATGTCCTGCTGAGTGGGCCCAGAGATACCTCTCCGTCATACGGAGTGACAAATCCCACTCTCGATTCGTGCCAACCCAACAGACACTTTCGGAGATACCTGTAGTGCACCTTTATAGCCACCCAGTTACATTGTGACGTTTGGTACACCCAAAGCATTCCTACGGTATCCGGGAGTTGCACAATCTCATGGTCTAAGGAAATGATACTTGACATTAGAAAAGCTTTAGCATACGAACTACGATCTTTGTGCTAGGCTTAGGATTGGGGTCTTGTCCATCACATCATTCTCCTAATGATGTGATCCCGTTATCAAAGACATCCAATGTCCATGGTCAGGAAACCGTAACCATCTATTGATCAACGAGCCAGTCAACTAGAGGCTTACTAGGGACATGGTGTTGTCTATGTATCCACACATGTATCTGAGTTTCCTATCAATACAATTATAGCATGGATAATAAATGATTATCATGAACAAGGAAATATAATAATAACTAATTTATTATTGCCTCTAGGGCATATTTCCAACACTAGATGTATTCCATCAATTCATAGTATTGCCTTCATCGAAGCTCATTCGGAAGTGCAATGTTTGATTTTCTTTCTGAGATAGATGGATGGTTTTTTTATGGATGCCAATGCTAAAGTGATACATCCTTCATAGTGCTACTAGCCAGTTGGTTCCAGAAGTGAGTGTTTTGCTGTTTTGGTAGTCTGATCAATTTGTCGTGCTTGCAAATCTCTTCTGTACAATCTTTATCATTTGAATGGCTAACTTTTGATTTCTTTTGTAGGGAAACAATATCCAATCAGGTTCCACTTTTGTCCAAACGATAGTTTCCAGGTCAAGAACATGTATTTATCTTCCTGAAAGGAAAGCTGTAACTTAACTTACAAATACAAACATGTTTCCATTGGAACATTTTGGTTGTATTTTCATATGCTTTTCTTCCATCAATATATTTCTAATGTGATTGATAAGTAAGGCCCTGTATCATCTTTCTCATATTTTTAGAACTTCATGTACCACCACAATGGTTTGGAAAGACTTAGTTCAAGCACGAGATTATTTGCTCTTTTTATGAATATAAATGTGTTGATTTCTGGATCTCATGTCCAAAACACGATGATAGATGAACTTTCAGCAGACTTTAATCTCGCCACAAATAGATGGGCGCAGCAATGCGTCAAGTACTCCTTTGTGCTGCATAGCAAACTGATTAAACCCCTCCCTTTAATGACTTAGCAATATATGGATTAATTTATGTTAATTTAACTTTTGTGTTCTGTACATTAATGTATTGATGGGAATTCCTACCAATTCATTGTAAAAATGAATGGACGCGGAAACGAGCACCTTCGATGGTCTAGTATTTTTCACAGGCACAACAGACATATGATGTATCCAACACATAGCTCCATCCATGACAACATACATACATAAGAAACACAGTTTCATCCATACATCTTACACTAATATCACAATGTTCATCCAACAGATTGTTCCATGCATCCATATAGCAAGTTCCACATTATTCTTCGATACAAACGAAAAGAAGAACAGAGAAACAAGCACTCCATCCATGCAAGCTTCCATATAGTGAATTAAATCTGCAAAATGGGAAACAAGAAAGTTAGAAGAAGAAGAAGAAAACTAGAAGAAGAAGAAGAAGAAGAAGAAGAAGAAGACTCTAGAAGAAGAAGAAGAAGAAGAAGAAGACTCTTCTTCTAGTTTTCTTCTCCTTCTTCTTTTCTTCCTATTCCTTCTTTTCTTCCTCTTCCTTAATTTTCTTCATCTTATTATGTCATTTCTGGACTAAATAGGCTAAATTATGTCATAAATGGACTAAATAGGCCAAAGAAGAAGAAAAATGCCATTTTTAAGCTAACGTAGCAAATTATGCCATTTTTGACCTAACTAAGCTTATTGTGTCATTTTAGAGGACAACAAGCTAAGTATATGACATTTATGAGGTTAGCAAGGTTATGATGCCGTTTACGAATAAAAACAAGTAAAAGGAGGAAAAGAAGAAGAAGAAGAAGAAGAAGAAGAAGAAGTAGTAGTAGAACTTCTTCTTCTTCTTCTTTTCTTCCTATTCCTTCTTTCCTTCCTCTTTCTTGATTTTCTTCATCTTATTATATCATTTGTGGGCTAAATAGGCTAAATTATGTCATAAATGGACTAAACAGGCTAAACAAGAAGAAAAATACCGTTATCACGGAGGTGTAGGAATGGTCGGGGCTGCGCCAGTGGCAGACGGAGGTGAAGGACCGGTCGGGGTTCCGGCATTGGCAGACGTGGAAGGATTGGTCGATGCTTGTCCGGAGCCATGCTGAACCAAAGATCATTTCCAATAATGTCTTGTTAGCATGATGCAAACTGAAATGTGAATAGTAGTAACTAAGGACCATTCAAATCAAACTCACCGTGGTCGCCGGAGCAATCTGGGGCATCGGCGGAGGGGCCTGACCGTTTTTCTCGCACATGGTCTGCACATTTGGTTCTCATGAGTCAGTCATATTAGTTAGTAATGTGAACATTACGTGCATGATTGGGCTAATATGCACGAGAAACGTACCACGATGAGCTCGTATAGGGCCCGGTTAGATGCCTCGTTCTGGTTCCTCTCCTCCTCCAACAGCTTAGTCGTCCTCTCCTCCATCTCCCTCTCCCTCTCCGTCGCCTCCCTTTTTGCCTCCTCCAAAAGCGCCTGGGTCTTCAATCTCTCTTTCTCAACCACTACCTACAACACAACACTCCTCGTTAGCATCGTAATCATCAACGGACGCACACACAATGTAATGGAGGAAAGGTGAGAGAGTCCATATAACTAGCTACCATGGCGAGCTCCATGGGCCGTGCACGAGGCGTTATCTCAGGATCAGAGCTACTCAGACGCTTCTTGATCTACGGGAGAGTCTTAGGACAACGTACCAGTCCATCACCAATGGCTTGAGAGCCATGGGACCTCCCGCCACCATATATCATCACTAGCTCTGTGTCAAAAGGATCCTGGCTCGGGTTAAAGTCCTCCCCTTTCCTCGCGCTTCCCCTCGTCTCTATACTTCACAAGCTTGTGGTGGGAGGAGATGTTGGTGAAGCTCTCTGGATGATCTAGGTCAGACTCCGTGAATGGCTTGGCCTTCTTGTACGGGGCCATATGGGCCATGCCATAGAGGTCGAACAGACTTGGCACAGGCTTCTTGTGGTGGTGCGCCTGAGAGAGAGGAACAAAATATTAGTTAAGGGCTCAAGCTAGCATGAAGAATGATATTGCTATGTAAATAGGTCATTTTGGAGCTAAGAAAGGTTATTATGTCATTTTCGAGGAAAATAAGCTAAGTTTAGGTCATTTTCGAGGTAACCAAGATTATTATGCCATTTTTGACCAAAGTATGCTAATTATGTCATTATTGAGCTATCCAAGGTAGTTATGCTATTTTTTAGCTAACTATAACATATTTAGGCATTCTATAGAGCTATCTAAGGTTATTATGTCATTTTAGAGCTAATTATGTCATGAATGAACTAGCTAAGATTAGTTTAGGTCGTTATTGAGCTATCGAAGGTAGTTATGCCATTTTTTAACTAACTAAAGCATATTAAGTCATTTTATAGAGCTATCTAAAGGTTATTATGTCATTTTAGAGCTAAATATGTCATAAATGAACTATCCAAGGTAGTTATGCCTTTTTTAACTAACTAAGCATATTAAGTCATTTTGGAAGGGATAAATGCTACCATGAAGAATGAAATTGCATGAATCATGTAGCAAACCACATGCCCACTTATCCCCGTACTCAAACAGGTTGGAGCTCCCTTGATGGTGTGGCACACCTTCCATTTGGTCGCGCTTACCCTTGGCTCTTTGGTGTTCGACTAGCCATTGGGGAGAGCACCACGCATCCACCAATGCCTCCCAACAGTCCATCTTATCCACACACCATCTCGGGGACACCTAAGTGAGTCAAGAGAAATTTCAGCGCTACGCCTACGAATCAAATCAAGAAAACTAAGTTCAAGGCCTTAAGAATAGGTAATTACATGCATGTACTTCTCCTTACTCAGAAACTTGCCGCGACACTTCTTCTTGCCCCTCCTAATACCCTTCGAGGCATAGTAGTCTCGAACGGCCTTCACCCAAGCCTCGTGCCGTAAGTTCTGAAGTAGGCGCTTGCACTCGGTTTCGATAACCATACGCGTGGCCTCCTGCTCTCCCTCTGAAACCCTGTAGAAGGTCTGCAATCAAACAAGACAACACTGATTAGTACAATCACTAGGTAGTGTTGATTTTTAATTCTGTAAAGGAGAAATTACCCAAAACCAACAGAACACAATGTCGGCCACCATCTCTCACAAGACACCGTCGACCCTCTCCTCCGGCGGGGCCGGGGCAACCGAGTACAACTCCCAGGTCAGTGCTAGCTGTGCAACTTGACCCTCACCGGGCATCATGACCCACCCAGGGAAGTGCTGCTGGCAAAGCACACCAAGGACCTGGTTGGGCCTGCGGACACCACGAGGGTGTACCCAGCCCCTGCATATGATAAGGCCAACACATTAGATATTAATTTGAAGGAACATGAAGGCAAAAGGTTAAAAAATAGTAAATGCACTTACTTCAACCCTTTAGGCGCAATCAACCACCTCTGGTCAGGGGTCGTCGGCACGGGTGGGAGCTTTGTACAACCACGCTTGTAGACCTTCTTGCCCTTCTCAACTAGCTCGTCGTCGCTATAGCTATCATCTGAAAAGGTGTCCTTGCTACCATCCTCAGGGCCACTAGCCTCCGGAGTCTCGTGGGAAGAAGACTGCGGGATCGGAGTCTTCTGGGAAAAAAACCCATGACCGGAGTCTTCTGGGACGAAGACCCCGTGACCGGAGTCTTCTGGGATGAAGACTCTGGGACCGGACTCACGTGGGGCGAAGGATCGGCGACCCAAGTCTGGTGGGGCGAAGGATCAGCGATCGGAGGCTCATGGACCGGAGTTAGAGACGGGTCCATGTCAGACGGAGCAATCCTGTGGTCGGGTGAATTAGCTGAGGGTGGCGGCGAGGAAGGCGTAGCAGCCTTCCTACCTCTCCCGCTGCCACGTCCACCTCTATCAGCCTTCTTTGTCCTCCCCCAACCTCTCCCAGCCGAAGAAGAAGCACCCGCCGCAGTTGTCTGCATACTGTCTAGCAGCGCTCTTCGGAGGGGTTGGGCTGGAATTATGGAACCACCCCTCCCAGTAGCGCTCGCAGGAGGCTCGGGGCGCTTTGGACCCTTGCCCACCATCCTGTCAACAGCTGCAATGACAAAAAGTAAACAAAATTAGTACAACATAAAAAAATTGGATACCTGACATGAACATAATAATATGTATATAATTTAAGTGTATCATCATCATGAACATAATAAAAATACACCCGATCAACACAAATATATATGATGTTTTTGTATCATCATCATGTCCGGGGTCGATCGGGGTGTCAGGGTGTCGGGGTGCCGGGGTCGGGGTCGGGGTGTGCTGTCAGGGTGTCGGGGTGTGGTGTCAGGGTGTCGGGGGTCGGGGTCGGGGTGGGGGGGGGGGAGGGTCGGGGTGTTGATTGTCGGGGTCTCAGGGTGTCGGGGTCGGGGTCGGGGTGTCGGTGGTCGGGGTGTCAGGTGTCGGGGTGTCGATGGTCGGGGTCGGCGTCGGGGTGTGGTGTCCGGGTGTCGGGGTGTCAGGGTCGGGGTGTCGTGTCAGGGTCGGTGTGTCAGGGTGTCGGGGTCGGGGTCGGGGTGTGGGTCGGGGTGCGATCAGGGTGTCGGGGGTGGGGGGTCGGGGTGGGGGAGGGGGGTCAGGGTCGGGGTGTCTTTTTCTTCTTCTTCTTCTTCTTCTTCTTCTTCTTCTTCTTTCTCTTTTTTTCCTTTTCTTCTTCGTCTTCTTCTTCTTCTTATTCTTCTTCTTATTATTCTTCTCATTCTTCTTTCTCCTCCTCCTCCTCCTCCTCCTCCTCCTCCTCTTCTTCTTCTTCTTCTTCTCCTTTTTCCTCTTCTTAAACCTAGCACTAACCTAAAACAAAATAGGAAAAACTACACCTAAACCTAGCACTAACCTAATCCTAAAAACTCAAAACTACACCTAAACCTAGCACTAACCTAAACCTAAAAACTCAAAGTACACCTAATTAAACCTAGCACTAACCTAAAACAGAACAGGAAAATAGAGAACAAAAAAACAGGAAAAAAACAGAAAAAAAATTACCTCTTGCTCCGGCGAGGTCGGCCAGTGGGGCGGGGCGGCGCAGGGTCGCGAGGAGGAGGACGTCAGTGGCGGGGCGGCGCAGGGGCCTCGGGGAGGGGTTCGGCATCGCGGGGCGGCCTGACGCAGGCCTCTCAGGCAACGGGGCGCGGCGGGGCGGTGCAGGGGCCACGGGGAGGAGGACGACAGTGGGGCGGGGCGGCGCAGGGGCCTCGGGGAGGGGTCCGGCATGGCGGGGTAGCCCGATGCATGCCTCTCTGGCGATGGGGTGTGGCGGGGCGGCGGGGTAATGCAGGGGCTGTGGGGAGGAGGACGGTAGCGGGGCGGGAGGGCTGGACGGCGGCAAGGCTGGCCGGGGGCTGGGTCCGGGGGTCGGGGCTGGACGGCGGCGAGGCTGGCGGGGGCCTGGGTCTGGGGGTCGGGGCTGGCCGGCGGCGGCGATAGAGGAGAGAGGCGGGTGCGCGGGAGGGAGAGAGAGAAAAAGAGAGAGGGGAGACGGCTCGGCCCGTTAAGTGGGCCTTCTTTGTCGTCTGCTAGCAGACGACAAAGAGGGCGACCGTTAGGACGACAAAGAATCTGACCTAGCCACGCCGTGCCCTGTGGGGCCCACCTGGCTCTTTGCCGTATGCCTTCTATCTCTTTGCTGTCAGCTGGCTGATGGCAAAGAAGCAGCTGACAGCATATAGCATTTTTGCCATCTGCACTTCCTTTGTCGTCCGTTTTGTGGAAGCGGACAGCAAAGAGCCTCTTTGCCGTCAGCTGGCAGACGGCAAAGAGGTGGGAAACGGCAAAATGCCAGATTCTAGTAGTGAGCCCACGTCTCCGTCCCTTCTCATCGCTCTGCATCCGCTTTCTCCCTAGCCGACGCTGTTTTTGTACCACCCCCGTTGCCCACCAAGCCCGTGATGGACCTTCACCGCTCCACTCGGGTGCCACGCCGCTTTGCCTATGCCAAAGTTCCATCTTGGTTGTCCATCATGTAGGTACCATCCTGTAACACCCACGATGCGGCTATATCTCCCACATGTCGAAGCACGACTTAGAGGCATAACCGCATTGTGGTTTTGTTGCAAGAAGGGTCATCTTCACACAATCCCATGTAATGAACAAGAAAGGGATAAAGAGTTGGCTTACAATCGCCACTTCACACAAGTACTTAAATAAATCATACATCATTCAGAGTACACACATAGTCTGACTACGGATAAAGCCAAAAGAAAAGAAGATAACCCAACTGCTAGATCCCCGATCGTCCCAACTGGGCTCCACTACTGATCAACATGAAACGATACATAGCAACAACCAAGGTCTTCGTTGAGCTCCCATCTGAGCTCGGTTGCATCATCTGCACTGGTATCATCGGAACCTACAACTGTTGTGATAGTATCTGGTGAGTCACGAGGACTCAGCAATCTCAAAACCCGCGAGATCAAGACTATTTAAGCTTATGGGTAGGAAGGGGTAAAGTGGTGAGGTTGCAGCAGCGACTAAGCATGATATGGTGGCTAACATATGCAAATAAGAGCGAGAAGAGAAGCAAACAGAACGGTCGTGAAGCTAGCAATGATCAAGAAGTGATCCTGAACTCCTACTTACGTCAAACATAACCCAAAACCGTGTTCACTTCCCAGACTCCGCCGAAAAGAGACCATCACGGCTACACACGCGGTTGATGCGTTTTAAAGAGGTCAAGTGTCAAGTTATCTACAACCAGACATTAACAAATTCCCATCTGCCACATAACCGCGGGCACGGCTTTCAAAAGTTTATACCCTGCAGGAGTGTCCCAACTTAGCCCATCACAAGCTCTCACGGTCAATGAAGGATATTCCTTCTCCCAGGAAGACCCGACCAGCCTCGGAATCCTGGTTCGCAAGACATTTCGACAATGGTAAAACAAGACCAACAAAGCCGCCCGATGTGCCGACAAATCCCGATAGGAGCTGCACATATCTCGTTCTCAGGGCAACACCGGATGAGACTAGCTACGAGTAAAACCAGACTTCGAGTTTCCCCGAGGTGGCCCCGCAGGCAGCTCAGTTCGGGCCAACACTCGAAGGAGCACTAGTCCGAGGGGGGGGGTTAAAATAACGATGACCCTTGAGTCTGCAGAACCCAAGGGAAAAAGGCTTAGGTGGCAAATGTTAAAGCCAAGGTTGGGCCTTGCTGGAGAAGTTTTATTCAAAGCGAACTGTCAAGGGGGTCCCATAAATCACCCAACCGTGTAAGGAACGCAAAATTAAGGAACATAACACCGGTATGACGAAAACTAGGGCGGCAAGAGTGGAACAAAACACCAGGCACAAGGCCGAGTCTTCCACCCTTTACCAAGTATATAGATGCATTAATTAAATAAGAGATATTGTGATATCCCGACATAATCCTGTCCACCATGGAGCAATCTTCAACTTCACCTACAACTAGCAATGCTATAAGAGGACTGGGCAAAGCGGTAACATAGCCAAGCAATGGTTTGCTAGGAATGGTGAAAAGGTTAGAGGCTGACATGGCAATTTGGGAGGCATGGTAAACAAGTGATAGGTAGCGCAACATAGCGATAGAACGGAGCAACTAGCAAGCAAAGATAGAAGTGGTATCAAGGGTAATGGTCATCTTGCCTGAAATCCCGCAAGGAAGAAGAACGAGTCCATGAAGAAGACAAACGGACATAGGCGAACAAATCCTCACAACTCCGGAACGAAACCGAAGCTAACGAGAGAAGCAAACCAGAAAGAAGCAAACAACATGGTAAACACACAAGCATAGTCATGGCATGATGCACAATCAAGTATGATGCATGTCCGGTTTAAAGAGGCATGGCATGGCAAAGTGCAACAAACAATACTACAAATTAAGTGGAGCTCAGTATGCAACGAGTTGCATATTGACGAAACACCAGATCAATTATTTAGTTCTCTCTCGTTTAGGCTACCCAACAATATTAAATGTTGTTAAACATGGCAAGAGGTGAAGCATAATTGAACTAACTATCTAGGCAAGTTTAAGTGAGGCCGGAAACAACAAACGACAATTCCAAAAAATCCCCATATGTCATTTAGCAATTTAACGCAAACAACAATTTTAAGCATTTAAAAGTTGTTATCATGATGCAGATGACATATGCGAGTTTTGTGCAATTTTTATGAAAACGTTTACATGAAGATGATAAGGAGCATTTGGTCACCATGGCGGAACGAAACGGGTGCCACGGCAATGAATCCGAAAATGATGTCACAACAACATATCGGTTCCGGTAGCTCACGAAGATACCGGTGCAAAAGAAGTGGGCGTGAGCGTGTCATGCAAGATGGTGGGGTGATCCCGGCTACCGGGTTCCCATGGGTCGACGACATGGCAAACGAGGAGGAACGTGCACGAAACAAACGGGCACGGTGCAAACATATCGTACATCTCATACATGCAAGGGCATCTCATCGCGGTCGTCTCGGGTTATACCTTTGAAGTGTGCGTTTTCGGAGCGGGTCGAGTTTGACGAAGGAAGTAGTGGTACACGGGCCGTAGAGGAAGTAGTCGTTCTCGTGACGGTAGTGGAAGTAGTTGTTCACGTGGCGACAGTAGTTGTACACGTTTTCGTAGATGTTCAGGTTGATGGTAGTGGTACACGTGACGTCGGGTACTTGTCGGTCCGGTCTTGGCGGTGTAGATGTACACGTTGTCAGGGTACTTGTCGCATCATCGGGTGTAGTTGTACATGAGAGTCTTTACGAATCCGAAGGGTACTTGACGGGTCCGGTCTTGGCGAAATCCAGAACAACACCAAAGGCCTCGGGTTTCGATCTTTAGGAGCAGCGGAGAGCACGCACACATGGCACGGCAGAGGTTGTGCACGGCAGCAACGGGTCGGCCAAAAGAGGCAGAGGGCATGGCGCCATGGATGAGCGGCAGCGGCGAATCCGGGTCATGCGAGGGCGGATTCGGCGGGACCTGATCCGGCCGGAGTCGGGACGAAGGCGAGGCAGGGGCAGGACCAGATGGCGAGGCGGCAAGCTTGGCGCGGGCGCCGGGGCCGCCAGAGTTGGCCGAGCTCGGGGACGAGCTCCTGGCTAGCAAGGGGAGCGAGGAGCACGGAGCGACAGCCAGCAGCGGCTCCGGTGGCCGGCGGACGGAGCTCTAGGAGAGGTAGAGAAGTGGTGGCGCGGGCGAGGTGACATGGCGAGGCGATGGCGCAGAAGATGGCGCGATGGGCGACAGAGGAGGAGGCCACATGTGGCCGGGTGCGGAGGCGGTGGTGCTGGCCATGGCGCCAGTGCACAGGGACGGGCGCGGGTGTGTGTGTGTGTGTGTGGATGTGCGGCGCATGATGGGGAACGAGGGGAGGAAGAGAGGCTGCGAGGAAGATGTGGACCGAGCAGGGGAGAGGCTAGGGTTAGGTAGGGGTGCGAGCTGGGTAATGGGCCAGGACGACTGCGAGGAAGCAGGCCGGCCCGGCTGCTGGGCTCTCCTCTCTCTCTCTCTCTCTCAAAAGGAAAAAACAAAACAGAGATAAGAAATAAAAGAAAGAGAGGGTTAGGGAAACAATTTGGACATGGGGATTATTTTCCCGAACACGCAAAAATACATTTGTTCCAAGAAAATAGAAAAAGGCATGATTGAAAGATGTAAATTCAAACTCATTTGAATTTAATTCAAATGGGTTTGAACTAGGATTTGATAAAAGGAAGGTCCAAAAATGTTCGGATTTTTGGTGGAGCTCCGGAAAATGATGAAAGAAATTATGAGCAAAGTTGGAGACCAAGAATTGAGATAACAAAGGCATTGGGATTTATTTGCAAGTGTGTCAAAGGTAATTCCACGTCAATGGAATATTTTATAATAGCTCCCTAATATTGGGAGGATATGTTATAAAGAGAAGTCACCCTTCCCTCGATTTAAATGGATCGAAGATCCATAGGTTTATTTAGTTGAGTTTTTTTGAAATTAATGATATGATGGCATGATGACATGATGCAATGCAAGAGATGGCATGATGAATGCACAAACAAAACAAATCACACGACAAAACTCGGAATAGCTGGAAGTCTTCTGGAGCATCGGTCTCGGGGCGTTACACATCCACCCCTGTGGATGTTATCCGTTGGGGTCACCACCCCCGACAAGTGTTTGGCGAAATGCATGTGCTAAATTTTTGGCAATTTTTCCCTCTTCTTTGAAGCAATGAATTTGGACGTACGAAAACTTCATTGAGTCGTCTGATGACTCATCCGACGAGGACGAGTATGCGAATGAAAACGACGATGATGTAGGTGGTCCTTGCAGACATGGAGCGTGCAGAAGGGCATGTTCTAAATTTCAAGGGATCAATTAAGGGTCATTGAGTGTTGAATCGAAGTAGAGCACGGGGGGCATTTGACGCTGATGGGCGACTACTTTGACCCTGATGCCCTAATCACAGACGATTTTTGCCGGCACTTTCGGATTCAGAAAATGTGTTTAATTGCCTCTACAATGGCTTACGGGGCTATGATGATTGCTTCATCTTAAGGATATCATGTGAAGAATTGGGTTCTTTGGTTACCATAAGTGCACGGCTGCATTGCAGATGCTTGCATATAACATGGCCTCATATTTGTGGGATGAGAAACTCAGAGTGTCTAAGAGTACATGCACGAACACCATGGCCAGATTTGCTACTGCGGTGGTTGAGGTGTTTGGACCTCAATACTTGAGAGAACCAACTATCACAGACATCGAAAGGCTCATGGCACTCTCGAAAGCAAGAGGATGGCCAGGTATACTCGGATCTATTGATTGCATGCGTTGTAGATGCAAGAACTGCCCATATGTTCTACCATCACCCTTGAAGCAGTTGCATCACATGACCTCTGAATTTGGCAAGCTTTCTCTGGTATCCCGGGTCTCACAATGAAATCAATGTGCTGTAGTGGTCTCTATTGTTTGCTAGGTTGACTAAAGGACACACTCCTTCATGTAACTATATTATAATGGGCATGACTACAACATGGGCTACTATCTCGTTGACCATATCTATCCTGTGTAGGTAACCTTCGTCAAGATCATCTCTGAGCTAGTTGGTTAGAAATGATCTCAATTTGCCCAAAGATAAGAAGGAGGGAGAAAGGATATGGAGTGGGCATTTGTAGTGCTCAAAGCCAGCATTGTAGTTGTTTGATAACCTACAAAAATATTGGATCTGAAGACCTTGTGCATGATGATGACAAGTTGTGTGATCATGCACAATATGATCATGGAGGATGAGGGTGAAGACGATGCCGTAGATCATGGTATACACGCATAAAGCAATATACCATGTATTGCAAAACAGGTTTTGGCATAATCTCGATCACCTTTCAACTGGGTTCCTTTGGACAACGTCATTCACAAGTGCCATTGACTCTATCAAATTTAAAAAGTCATTGGTCAATGTTTTGTGCGCTTTTTGAGTACATAAGTTTGTTTTATGGATGATAGCTCCTCGAATGTTATTTCTGGATGAAATTTTGCAAGAATATAAAACATTTTATCATGTTTTATGTCGCAAAATTTAAATTATTTTGAATCATTTGATGTTGTTTTTCCTTTTTTGTTCACATAGATGTAGTAGTACACGCGAGTGTAGAAATCTACTCCGTTCATTAACCTTGCCTTAATGATCATGGTAACACACATCAGTTGTTGAGCAAAAAGAACAAATGATGTGTTTGGTTCACATCTCTGTTTTAGGGCATTTTGCATACTTGTTTCAGTTGGGCCTAGTTGGGCAAACGCAAGCTAAAAACCAACATCTGCATGTAGTTTGGTTGCCTGCATTAGGCTCCATGCATGTGGGAAGCAATTAGTTAGCACACTGTTTGGTTGCATGCGTCGTTGTTGTTAGACAAACAACATATTGTTTGGTTGCAAATGGCTAAAGATGTGATCACCACTTATCACTAGTGGTGATCTTACCGTGCACTGAACATTGTTTTGTCTTACCTAGGAAACAAATGGCAGTTTATCCCAACTACTAGCAAATGATAGTATTAAAAGCCAACATGGCTGAATAGGGGAAAGTTCAACGACACTAACTAGGTGGAAGTTCATCATTTTCCTCTTCCTCTTCCTATGCTGCTACTGTGATGCTTCTTCTTCTTCTCTTCTGTTGTAGCCTCTTCTTCTTCTTCTTCTTCTTCTTCTTCTTCTTCTTCTTCTTCTTCTTCTTCTTCTTCTTCTTCTTCTTCTTCTTCTTCTTCAGATCCTTTTCTGACCTCTATTATCCCACATTGTCTGAGCCCACTTCAACCTTTTGTTCTTCCACGCTTCATTGTCAAATGCCTCCACACCATGACCAGAGCTGATCACCTCATCATGACTCATGTCTTCCTCCTCCAGCACAAGTTCATCAATTCCCCATTGCAGGATTCAGTTGTGAATGATGCAACATGCAAGAACAAGTTTAACCTGGGTAGGGTAAGGGTGGAATGGCTTCTGAACCAGGATCTTAAACATGTTCTTCAGAGCTCCAAACGCCCTCTCAACAGTAACTCTAAGGCTGGAGTGTCTGAGATTGAACAGTTCCTGGAGAGTCCTAAGATAGTTCCTACCTAAGAATGTTGGGGAACGTTGCAGGGTAAACAAAAAAAATTCTACGCACACACAAGATCTATCCATGGAGATGCATAGCAACGAGAGGGAAGAGTGTGTCTACGTACCCTCGTAGACAGTAAGCGGAAGCTTTTAGTAACACGGTGGATGTAGTCAAACTTCTTCGTGATCCAACCGATTGAGTACGAACGTATGACACCTCCACATTCAGCACAGGTGTGGCTCGGTGACGTCCTCGCCTTCTTGATCTAGCAAGACGGTGAAGTAGTGGATGAGTTCCGGCAGCACGACGACATGGTGATGGTGATGCTATCTCCGCAGGGCTTCGCCTAAGCACTACGAAAATATGACCGAGGGACTAAACTATGGAGGGGGCGCCGCACACGGCTAAGAGATTGCCGTCGGTATGTGTGGTGCCCTGTCCCACATATATATAGGTGGGGGGAGGAGCAGCGAAGGAGGCGCCCTAAGTAGGCTAATTCCTACTTGGGGTCCCCCCAAGCCGCGCCACCTTTCCTTTCTAGGTGAGCGGGGAAAGGCCGGGGAGGGTGCCCCCCCTTTCCTTTCTCCCATGTGGAGTGGAAGGCAAGAGGGGTTAGCCCTCCCAACTTTCCTTCTCTAGGGCCGACGGCCAGGGAGAGGGGCGCGCTAGCCCCCTTATGGGCTGGTCTGTCCCCCCCTTGGCCCATTAGGCACATACACCTACCGGGATTGTCCGGAACCCCTTCCGGCGACCCGATGACTACCTAGTGTACTCTGAAACTCTTTCATTGTCTAAATATCATCGTCCTATATATCAATCTTTACCTCCCACTACTAGGAAAAACCTTACCAGTAGCATGGTTTTTTTCATACCAGTAGCGTGGGTGCCGGCGCTACTGCTATGGCGCTACAGCTAAATATTAGCAGTAGCGTGTTTTCTATCCCACGCTGCAGATATGCTAAGTACTAGTAGCGCTTCTTTCTACACACACCCTACTACTATCGTATGTACTAGTAGCGCCACTTTCTCCACCCCATGCTACAGCTAATTAATTAGAAATTAAAATAATAATATTCAAATGCAGTATTCATGGATGGAAATTCAGATGCATTTGCTTCACCAACAATGATTAGTAGTAACATAGCCTCTAATTCAGCATAGGAGTTGCAAGTAAGGGAAAATTACCACCGACACTACTAGCTAATAATCATCATAGCTAGTCATTACCACCAACATTGTCTAATCATCATAACTACATAGTGTAGCACATCATCATCATATTGAAATTCATTCTAGCTAGCTAATCACTCCTACTGCTCTCTCTCAGGTAAAATAGCATAGAACATGTGGAGCGCTCCTGATTCATCATATTGAAGCATGCAGATGAACCTGTCTCCTAATTGTGGGCTACGCTTCTGATTGCTGCCCCTAGTACTTCTCGCGATCCTTCATAATTTTGTTCCAGTCTTTGACGGTTAAGACTTGCTCGCTTCTAGAAATCCGGAATGCACTCATGTGCAATGTAGGAAGTCTTGGTCATATGCTAACCATGGACATGCAACCTTTAGCTTCGATCCACTGAGGCACAACTATCATCGGGAGTCCCTGTTGAAGAACATCATAGTAACATACTTAGCAATGAAGTTTAGCTTAAAAATAATGTATGCAAAAGATGCACTAAGGAAAAATAGTAAAAATCTTACCATCTTTCCTAAATAGATGTGACCATAGTTCAGTACGAACACTATTGGTCGCATGTTTTGAGTACTAACATTTCTAAGTCCAGGAAAATAATTTGTCTTGACACTATGAAGATCCTCAAGCCATGAAACATAATGACTTGTCTCCTCGCAGTTTAGTTCAGCCCCGGGACAGTAGTAGGTCATGTCTACCAAGCGCCGGACATGTTTGCTTGAATGGAAATAAGCTGTCAACTATTTTTGAATAACAATATCCAAGACATAAATATGGTTGAGAAACTTACATAAAGGTAGAACTGGAGGCGTCTGCACATCGACCTAGATGTCAATATTATCTTCAATATCATCTTTCGGACAAATATCAAAGGTGATAAGCATATCAGGATCAAATGCATAATCCTTGCATAGTGCTCTCCATTGTTTGCATTCAAAATGGGTGTAGGTGTCTGTATTGTATAATTTTGTGAGAAAACTATAACCATGCTCGGTCCTCAAGTTAACTCTTTTTACCTCCATAGTTTCCATAGTACTGAAACCAATCTTATCCAAGACATATATTCTTGCATGGCAGGGGATACGCTAGTAGAATAGTAAAAATAAATAAATTATAAGTTGAAGCAAAAGAAGCAGAAGTCATGCTTAATTACGAAAAAAGACTTGTCATTGTGACTTACTGTATGCACTTCGAACGTCTGATGCATCTTGATGCTGAAGCGCCTACCACCAACTAGGTGAGGCCTGTCGCACTGGCTGCGCTTGTCTTCGCAGTATTCGCACATACCAAATTCCCTTTCGCTATCGTCGTCAGACATTTCCTATGTTCATATAGTTGAAACAAACATGCATTCAATAAGCAAAACTAAATCATAAAACAAATTAGTATTCAAATGAACATGCATTCAATAAGAAAACTAAATCATCTCTCGCGTCCGTACATCATCGAATATTATCACTAATACATCTCGAATTGTATCATACATATAACATCACTAATACAGCTAGAACCCTAGCGAACGATGGGTATCGGCGTGGGCAGTGGACACCCAAAGAGAAGGAACCATCACAGGATCATAGCTTCAGTGAGATCCCTGAAGAACCATCTAGGTACTGTCGGACCTGCCCTCCAACGCAACCATGTAGCGATGGACGTGCTCATCCTCCTCGCTGACATGGTGAGATACCACCTCTGCAGTGGACGAAGGCCTCCCCACCGTCACTGGCCCACGCGACCGCCACCAAATAAGGTCTGGGTCGACGACGGGCTGCCTCCTCACCAAGCTGCGCGCCCCGGAAGGTAGCACCTCCCAGTACCAGCCAGGCAGAGCCCAATCCCGGACATGGCCCCTATAATCAAGCAAGCCTCCTCCACCGAGTCGACGACGAGGATGCGGGCCAGGCATCGTCGATGTCGAGAACAAATGTTCAATTATGAAAACAAAATTAATAAACACTTAGCAAAATTCGGCATGACCTTTGCTAAAAACAGGACATATCGAGTGCCTGAAATTTGCCATAACATAAAAATATGGCAAAACATAGGCCACTCGGAAAAATATGACATGTACAAAATGTGACATGTTCAAAATATGACATGTCCACTGCAAATTTGCATATAACAGGAAAAATTGCTTTAACTAAAAAAATAACAACAATTGCTTTAACTAAATAAATACCTAGAATTTGTTAACTACACCTAAAACAACTAAAACACCTAGAATTATGTTAAATACACCTAAAACACCTAAATTCTATTAACTACACCTAATTAAAAACCTAGATAAATTTCTGTCCTAATTTAAAAACCTAGATAAATTTCTGTCCTAGTTTTAAAACCTAGCTAATTTAAAAACCTAGGGTTCATACAAATTAACTAGAGTTCATACTACCTAATCTGTCCTAGCTAGGGTTCGATCATAACCTACATTATTCTAAGAACCTACATTTTTTCAACTATATAGGATTCAAAATAACTACTCTCTAATAATTATAACTAGGGAGGGAGGGAGGAGGAGGAGGAAGGAGGGAGGAGTACCTCTCGGTGGAAGAGGGCCGGCGGCGGGGGGGGGGGGGGGCAGGGGAGGATGGCCGGCGCGGGGGAGGGCGGCCGGCAGGGGAGGATGGCTGGTGCGGGGGAGGGCGGCCAGCGTAGCACACGGGGGTGGCGGCCGGAGCGGGGAATTGAGGGGCACGTGAGTGTGAGAGTGAGTGAGGGACCGCGCGCGGGCCGAAGGGAGGAAGCAGAGGTGGGCTTAGCAGCAGTGTGGGGGAGGAGGCCCAGCGCTATAGCTAAAGCTGCAATAGTGGGCTGAGTGTGTGGCCCACTAACAGTAGCGCTGGCCTGGAAAACAAGTGCTACTGCTAACGTGCGCTTGCAGTGCCGGTTTTGGCCGGCGCTACTACTAAGTAGCAGAAGCATGGGGTATATAACCAACACTACTGCTAAATGTCTACCTATAAGCATTTTCCTAGTAGTGTCCGGACCATTCCGGAGCTCCTCTTCATGTCCGTGATCTCATATGAGACTCCGAACAACATTCGGTCATCAAATCATATAACTCATTTGACACTATATTGTCAACGAACGTTAAGCGTGCGGACCCTACGGGTTAGAGAACTATGTAGACATGACCGAGACACCTCTCTCATCAATAACCAATAGCGGAACCTGGATGCCCATATTGGTTCCTACATATTCTACGAAGATCTTTATCGGTCGAACCATTATGACAACATACGCAATTCCCTTTGTCTGTCGGTATGTTAGTTGCTCAAGATTCAATTGTCGGTATCTTCATACCTAGTTCAATATTGTTACTGGTAAGTACTTTACTTGTTCCATGATACATCATCTTGCAACTAACTCCTTAGTCACTTTGCTTCAAGGCTTCTTATGATGTGTACTACCGAGAGGGCCCAGAGATACCTCTCCGATGCTCGAAGTGACAAATCCTATTCAATCTATGCCAACTCAACAAACACCTTCGAAGATACCTGTGGAGCATCTTTATGATCAACCAGTTATGTTGTGATGTTTGATAGCACACAAGGTATTCCTCCGGTACCTGGTAGTTTCATAATCTCATAGTCGAAGGA
Organism: Triticum aestivum; assembly: GCF_018294505.1. Taxonomy (NCBI): domain Eukaryota; kingdom Viridiplantae; phylum Streptophyta; class Magnoliopsida; order Poales; family Poaceae; genus Triticum; species Triticum aestivum. The sequence goes on from NC_057813.1 coordinate 161,785,450, forward strand.
ATATGTATTTGTCATCAAGAAAGCAATAGCAATAAACTGGACGATCAATGTGCTAAGCTAACAGATGGGTCTTGTCCATCACATCATTCTCCTAATGATGTGATCCTGTTATCAAATGACAACACATGTCCATGGTTAGGAATCCTTAACCATCTTTGATCAATGAGCTAGTCTAGTAGAGGCTTACTAGGGACACGGTATTTGTTTATGTATTCACACATGTATTTCAGTTTCCGGTCAATACATTTCTAGCATTAATAATAAACCTTAATCATGATTAAGGAAATATAATAATAACCATTTTATTATTGCCTCTAGGGCATATTTCCATCAGTCTCCCACTTGCACTAGAGTCAATAATCTGGTTCACATCGCCATGTGATTAACACCCATAGTTCACATGGCCATGTGACCAACACCCAAAGAGTTTACTAGAGTTAATAATCTAGTTCACATCGCCATGTGATTAACACTCAAAGAGTACTAAGGTGTGATCATATTTTGTTTGTGAGAGAAGTTTAGTCAACGGGTCTGTCATATTCAGATCCATATGTATTATGCAAATTTCTACGTCTACAATGCTCTGCATGGAGCTACTCTAGCTAATTTCTCCCACTTTCAATACGTATCCAGATTGAGCTCAGAGTCATCTGAATCGGTGTCAAAGCTTGCATCGACGTAACCCTTTAACTCTTTATCACCTCCATAACCGAGAAATATATCCTTTGTCCTCTTAGGTAATTAAGGATAATTTTGACCGTTGTCTAGTGATCTACACCTGGATCACTATTGTACCCCCTTGCCAGACTCATGGCAAGGCACACAACATGTCTGGTACACAGCATGGCATACTTTATAGAACCCATGGCTGAGGCATAGGGAATGACTTCCATTCTCTCTCTATCTTCTTTTGTGGTCGAGCTTTGAGTCTTACTCAACTTCACACCTTAAATATAGGCAAGAACCCTTTCTTTGACTGATCCATTTTGAACTCCTTCAAAACTTTGTCAAGGTATGTGCTTTGTGAAAGTCCTGCATCTTGATCTATCTCTATAGATTTTGATGCCCAATATGTAAGTAGCTTCACCGAGGTCTTTCATTGAAAAATTCTTATTCAAGTATCCTTTTATGATATCCAGAATTTCTATATCATTTCCAGTCAGTAATATGTCATCCACATATAATATCAGAAATGCTACAGAGCTCCCACTCACTTTCTTGTAAATACAAGCTTCACCGTAAGTTTGTATAAAACCATATGTTTTGATCACCTCATCAAAGCGTATATTCCAACTCCGAGATGCTTGCACCAGTCCATAGATGGATTGTTGGAGCTTGCACACTTTATTAGCACCTTTAGGATCGACAAAAACTTCCAGTTGCATCATATACAACTCTTCCTCAAGAAACCAATTAAGGAATGCAGTTTTGACGTCCACTTGCCAGATTTCATAATCATAAAATGCGGCAATTGCTAACATGATTAGGAAAGACTTAAGCATCACCACGGGTGAGAAAGTCTCATCGTAATCAACCCCTTGAACTTGTCGAAAACCTTTTGCGACAAGTCAAGCTTTATAGACAGTGATATTACACTACTGCAGGATGCTGCTAACGCGACACTACGATCAGAGACCATTTGACGAAAATGTGTGTGATGCATTCGCAAACGGGGATGTAAAAAAATGGTCAAAAAGATGCAAAATGTTTGCGATGGCAGAGACATCAAACATGGTTCAGATTTTAGTTACATGTGCGATGCGAGGCATACGGTTCAGTTCAATGAACTGTTTGTGGTGAGGCAGAACAACAGAAACGGGTAGCCAGATGAAGGCGTGTGCGATATACGGAATACAGTTCACTATGATAAACTGTTTGTGATGAGGCGGAACAAAAGAAACAGGCAGCCAGATGAATGTGTATGCGGTATACGGCATACAGTTCACTCAGATGAACTGTTTGTGATTAGGCAACACAAAAAACCGGTCAGCCAGATCAAGGTGTGTGTGATATACGACATATAGAACAATATTCTTTACTATGAATAGTGTGCTCTATTGGGCACACAAGTATATGGATCATAGCCTTGGACGAGCAATGTGCCCGCACGCGTCGTGCTAGCTCGATGTTCCTTCTATGCTAAGTTTTCATTAATTGGTGGCGTTTTATGAACACGACACTATTTCCTGCCATTTCCTCACCGGTTTCCTGCCGCCACCCAGCGATATTGCACATAAACCAAGGCGACACGCGAAGGACGGAGGTAACAAGCGTAACCTGTAGCACATCCACCTTTTCCAAGCATGCCAACCCACCAAAGCACCACCTCTGCCATCAACCTCCTCGACAAGGAAAACGAGAAGGCGCCATGGCCCATCAAGGCCGAGGCGCTCCCCAACAACGCGATGGATGACATCGTGATGTGCATCATCACCAGGGTTGATCAGACCCTTGGCGCATGGCGCTTCAGCACCGAGAGGCTGCAGCTCGCCGCACAACATGATCGATGGCGCGCCGCGGAGCAAGCTAGGCGCGTCCGTGCAGATAGGCTGCGGCTCACCGCATAGCGAGACCGTTGGAGCGCCGCAGAGCGAGAGGCGCAGCGCGCCGCACAGCAAAAGCGGATCCATCGGTCTTGCCTGCTATCGATAGGGCGTCGCTGTCGGATTTCGGGTTCCGGCAGACCCTCTAGATTCGAACACTGGGGTGTGCGCGGAGATTTAGCCTTCTGCCTATCTGCACCTCGCCGCCTCGCTATGAACTAAGCAATCAAAGGGACACCACAAGAGACACAGAGTTTATACTAGTTCAGGCCACCATTGTGGTGTAATACCCTACTCCAGTGTGTGGTGTGGTGGATAGCCTCTTGGGCTGATGATGAACAGTACAAAGGAGAACAGCCTCGCGAGGGTCTGTTCTTGGCTGGTGCGATGAACTGCTAGGGGGAATTCAGTCGCTCTCTCTACTGGTTTCTAGGTGATGATCTGATTGATTTCTCGATGCCCCTACCCTGTGGGTGGCTAGTCCTATTTATAGGCAAAGGCCCAGGGCCTCTTCCCAAATATTGAGTGGGAAGGGCGCCAACAATTGGCCATTTTGAAGGGGAACATCTAGTACACTTATCCTGACTAAAGTTGGTCCTCGCCTGCCAAAGGCTCTGGTGGTGACGCCGGCTTGGGCTCCACGATGATTTCCATCCTGCCGTTGCGCTGGTCTTGGTCTTGTTGCACCGAAATGGATGCCTTTGCTTGATGCTCTCGCCCGCGCTTGCTCCCTTTGCACCAAAGAGGAAAGAAGGACACTGTGCGGGCTGGCGCCCGCCTGGCGCCCTTGATTGTCATGGCTTGCATCATGGAAACCTCGCGAGGTGCCCTGCCTTGATCTCTCCGCCTCCTCGCGAGCCAACCTGACGAGGCCGTGCCTGAGGAAGCCTCCTGTCGTCCGCCCCGCGAGGCTTGGCCCCTCATGAGGGTCTTGAGCTCGTGTTGATGAAGATGGGCCATGCTGGGCCGCCCCTTGAGCCACGCCGTGGGCCGTAGGCAGGCAAGTCTGGGGACCCCCATTCCTAGAACGCCGACAGTAGCCCCCGGGCCCAAGGCGCGCCCGGACTTGGCTGAGCAGAGAGGCGAAGGGGCAAGCGTGAAGCGCCGTGGGCCCTAACAGTCTGCGGCCTCGGGCGCCGCGTGGTGATTGATTGGATGTGGGCGGCCCCACTCCCCCACGATGCCTCGACAACCATGCGAATCGTCAGGTCCCTGTATGCAAAGCGGGTCATGATTACGTGTGGTCGCGGAGGCAGGCGGTTGGCCTCCTCCTGCTATAAGTACGGGGCGGCGCCTGCCCTTCTGATACATCCCTTCTTGCTTCTCCTTTTCTTTCATGGCTCCGCCAAAAAGGTTCTCGGCCGTGGAGAAAGGTAAGGCCCACCAGGCAGAACTTGACTCTCCTCCACCCAAGCGCGTTCGAGGCCGTCCCCGTAAACACCCTGCGACTCCCATGGTGGCTCCCCGCGGTCACGGAGGCGATCTCCCGCGTGGTGAAGGGCGGGCGGTCGCCGCTGGGGGACGCGTCACGGCCGCGCGACCCCCTAGGCCATGCTCCCACTCGGCAGAGGTACTGTCGGAGTTCGTTGTGTGGGCAGCGGAGCCGGCCAGCACCCGGCTCCAACTCCCCGCTTCCTCCTAGGTGAGCTTCCGGCTGGGGCCCCGGGCGGCCTCTGGCTCCAGGCGGACGGTTGCTACGACCGAGCCTCCTGGGCTTCGCTGGAGGTCTCCTCGGCCGGGAGCTTGGCCCTGACCCGCGGCTGGCAAATGTTTGCCCATGCGCGTGGTCTGATCCGGCGGTGCACCCTGCACTTCAGGTTCGACGGTGATGCCACCCTCTACGTGAGGGTGTTCAGGGAAGATGGTCGTCGCGCTGGATGTTGCCCCGAGAGCGACGACTGCGGCCGTGGGTCCAGCCCCGGCAACAACGAAGATGACAGCGTGCGTGCGGCCGGTGGCGGTCGAGGTTCATCGAGCTTCGATGGTTCTTCTTCGAGCAGCGGCTCCTCCAGCGGTGGCCGCGATCAGCCTCCGCGCCGCCGCGCTCGCCTGGAGGGAGGCAGTGGGCCTGCCTGCCGTCGCGCCTCGGTGAAGCGCGAGACAGAGTCCTCCTGAGCTCCAGAGGCGGTTCGAGTCTCCCTCGTGAGCTGATGTCGGGCGAGTCGCGCCTATTTTGTTTTCCCTTTCCCTGCGCAAAAAGACAGTACTGTAGGGCCCCGCGAGGGTGTGCTTGGACTATTGCTGTTTAATTATTGTACTGCTTCTACTATTTTGGTATTTGTGCCCTCATGATGTATGCCAGAGCGCAGGAATTACTTAGCTCGAGGGGAGGGCTTGTCGCGACCCTTGCTTCTCGAGGTCGAGGCTTTGTCGAACGTTTCATGTCCTGCAAGGGTTAGTCTGGAGAGGTAGTTCCTGGCCTTAGCCGTGGAGGCGATCGACCCAGGCCCTGTGTTCGTGTCGTGATGCCCGTGGGGCACGGACTGGAGGGGTGCTCCTGTAGTGGACCCGGGTTGGGTAGCCTTGAACGACAAGGGCAGAAAACACTCGCGAGAGAAATCAGGGCAGGAGAGCGAAAAAGGCAAAGGGGCACAAACCAAAGACGACAACAACTTCAGCAAAACCTCGAATGGGGATGAACAGCCAACTGCAGAAAGCAAATGAGAAAAACCGCGTCCGGCACCTAATCTAGTCTTCGACGTCTTCTCACCAGTGCGGAGCTAAGTGCTGCCACTGGGCGTGGGAGGGAGCCCCAGGGCCTGAGGCTGGCGCTCCTGAGACTCCGGGGCGTGCACAGCCCCACTCATTATTACGTGAGAGTGTCACGGGCGGCGAGCTTCACAGGCATTGGCCTTCTTCACAGGCTCCGGGCCTTTCTCGTGGGGATAGACTTCACAGGCGTTAGCCTTCTTCACAGGCTCTGGGCCTTTCTCGTGAGGATAGACTTCACAGGCGTTCGCCTTCTTCACAGGCTCTGGGCCTTTTCCAAAACGCGACAGCTTCACATGCGTTCGCCTTCTTCACAGGCTCTGGGCCTTTTCCAAAACGCAACAGCTTCACAGGCGTTCGCCTTCTTCATAGGCTCTGGGTCTTTTCCAAAACGCAACAACTTCACAGGCGTTCGCCTTCTTCACAGGCTCTGGGCCTTTTCCAAAATGCAACAGCTTCACAGGCGTTTGCCTTCTTCACAGGCTCTGGGCCTTTTCCAAAACGCAACAACTTCACAGGCGTTCGCCTTCTTCACAGGCTCTGGGCCTTTTCAAGGGTAAAATCTCCTGAGGTGCTGGATGTTCCACGCGTTCTGGATGGGCACCCCCTCCTGAGTCTCCAGGCGCGCGGAGCCGGACCTGGAAACATGAACAACCTTGAACGGGCCCTCCCACATGGGAGAGAACTTATGCAGTCCCTCCCTGGAGAGGACCCGCCTGAGCACGAGGTCTCCTACCTTGAGTGTCCTGGGGCGGATGTTGCGGCAGTGGTACCGCCATAGCGCTTGTTGGTATCTTGCTCCTCGGAGCGCAGCTTCCCGGTGACGCTCCTCCCCCAGAACGAGGTTCGTCCCCCGCATGGCGCCCTGCTGCGCCTCGTCGAACGCTAGGACCCGTGCGGAACGACGTCTGACCTCGTGATGGAGGACCGCTTCAGCTCCATAGACCAGGAAGAATGGGGTTTCGCCAGTTGGCTTGGTCGCGGTCGTGCGGATGGACCACAACACAGACTGAAGCTCGTCGTACCAACCTCGGCCGTAGGCCTCCAACTTCTTCTTGAACGTCCTGGTTTTGAGGCCCCTCAGGACCTCCGCGTTGGCCTGCTTGGCCTGACCGTTGCTCCGAGGGTGCGCCACTGAAGCGTAACATATCTGCGTTCCAAGGTTAGCACAATATGTTTTGAAGAGATTACTGGTGAACTACGAACTATTGTTGGTGATGATGCGGTTTGGTATCTCGAACCGGCTCACGATGCCCTTGATGAACTTGACCGCAGACCCTGCAGGGATGGTGCAGAAAGCTTCCACTTCAGCCCACTTAGTGAACTTGTCCACGGCGACGTAGAGGTAGCAATACCCCCCTGGCGCCCGAGGAAATGGGCCCAGGATGTCCAGCCCCCAGACTGTGAATGGCCATGAGAGGGGTATAGTTTGCAGACCTCCAGCCGGCTGATGGATCTGCTTGGCGTGGAACTGGCAGTCCTCGCAAGCCTTCACCAGTTCGACAGCATCATTGAGTGCAGTGGGCAATAGGATCCACTGCGGAACGCCTTGCCGACAAGGGTTTGCGACGATGAATGATGCCCACAGTCTCCACCTTGTATATCCGCTAGCAGTTCCTTCCCTTGATCCCTGGAGATGCAGCACAGGGACACATCATTCGGTCGCCTTCGGTAGAGCTCTCCATCCCTGATGCAGTATGCCGTGGCCTGCCGTGCCACGCGCTCCGCTTCCTCCTCCTTCTCTGGCAAGATCCCTCGTGTCAGATAGCTCTGGAGCTCCGTGATCCAGCACCCTTCCTGAGGCTCCATTGTCAAGAGGAGACGCGCCCCTGAGGCCGGGCCACAGACCGGGGCTCCCGAGGCTGCACCGCGCTTGACAGTGATGGTGTGGCTGAGGGCTGGAAGAGCCGCTCTTCGAAGACGTGAGGCTCCTGAGGTAGTCGCCTGGATGCTCGTCTGGCGATGTCGTCGGCCTCCTAATTGGTGCCACGGGGCATGTGTTGTAACTCCAGCCCCCAGAACTGCTTCTCCATCCCGCGGACCTCCGCAAGGTAGGCTTCCATGTGCTCATCCCTTGGCTCGTATACTTTGTTGGAGAAGTTGATGAGGAGTTGTGAATCACCTTTGATGGTAAGATGTTTTACTCCGAGGGCGGCCGCGGCCTTCAGGCCTGCTATCAAGCCTTCATATACTACTATGTTGTTGGAGACCTTTTCTCCGTGTTGGAAACAGAGCTGCATGGCGTAGTAGAGCTTGTCTTGGGTAGGGGATATAAGCACTGCACCAGCCCCCGCGCCGTGCCTGGAAAACGCCTTGTCGAAGTACATGACCCAACCGTCCGGTGCCTCGCTTCCCGGGGAGAGGGATCGATCCTCATCAGCCTTTAGGCCCGGCGCCTCCGTCCACTCTGCCACGAAATCTGCCAAGGCGGCCCCCTTGATGACTCTGGTTGTGCTGAATTCGAGTTGAAACGCTTGTAGTTCAATGTTCCACTCAGCGACTCTTCCAGCTGAGTTGGGGCTCCTGAGCACCCTCTCCAAAGGGTACGCTGAGACAACCTTGATGGGGTGGCCCTGAAAATAATGTCGCGGCTTGCACGAGGCCACCAACAGCGCAAGGAGAAGTTTCTGAGGCATGGGGTACCGCGCCCTTGAGTCCCGCAACACTGTGCTGACGAAGTACACAGGATGTTCAACTTGGTTGGGAGTGCTGGTGTCGATGGCGCCCTCCGGAGACCGCGGCGCCTCCTGAGGCAGGGGAGCCCCCAGCGGCTGGTCGCTAGGGGGAGGGGTTCCCATTGTCTCGAGTGTGCTCCCCAGCGACGGCCGATCCTTCTGGGCTGTGGCGGTGGTCTCTGCGGGTCTTTCTTGTTCATGCTCTGCCTCGACCCGGGCGGATGCTGTGGCTTTGTTCCGATGCTTCTCCCTAACCGCCACCAGGGCTGCGCTGGCGGAGTAGGGAGTGGCTGCAAGGTAAAGCACCAGGGGCTCCTGAGGGCGCGGGGCCACCATTATCGGAGGGCTGGTTAGGTACCTCTTGAGGTCTTGGAATGCCTTGTCTGCCTCTTCAGTCCATTCAAAGGGTCCTTTTTCTTCATCAGCTGGAAGAAAGGCAGTGCCCGCTCCCCGAGCTTGGAGATGAAGCATCCCAGTGCCGTCACGCGCCCAGTGAGCTTCTGCATTTCTCTGAGGGTCTTTGGCGGGCTCATGTCCTCGACCCCCTTGACCTTTTCCGGGTTAGCCTCGATGCCCCGGTGGGACACGAGGAAGCCCAAGAGCTTGCCTGAGGGGACCCCAAACATGCACTTCTCTGGGTTGAGCCGCAGGCTCATGGTGTTGAGGCTCGCGAAGGTTTCCTCTAGGTCTTGTATCAGGGTCTTGGCCTCGCGAGACTTCACCACAATATCATAGACGTAAGCCTCAACGTTTTTCCCGAGCTGTGGGCCCAAGGCAATGTGCATCAGCCGCCGGAAGGTCGCCCCCGCATTGCGCAACCCGAACGACATGCACGTGTAGCAATACACCCTACACAGGGTTAGAAAGGCTGTTTTTTCCACATCTTCTACCTCCATCTTGATTTGCTGATACCAAGAGAAGGCATCCAAGAAACACAACAGGTCACACTCGGCGGTGGAGTCGACGATCTGATCGATGCGGGGGAGCGGGAACGGATCTTGCGGGCAAGATTTGTTGAGATTGGTGAAGTCGACACACATACGTTCCTTCCCTCCTTTCTTCGGCACAATGACTGGGTTGGCCAACCAGTCCGGGTATCGGACCTCGCGGATGAGCCCAGTAGCCTCCAACTTGCGGGTCTCTTGGACGATGAAAGCCTGCTTTTCCGTGGACTACCGCCTTGCCTTCTGCTTCACGGGTCGGAGATTGGGGCACACATTGAGATGGTGCTCGATTACGCCCCTTGGGATCCCCGCCAGCTGATCGGGCTCCCATGCGAATACCTTCTTGTTCGCGCGCAGGAACTTAACCAGGGCCTCCTCCTGCTCGGGCTCGAGGTTGGCGCCTATGGTGAAGGTGGCGTTAGTGGATCCGTCTTCGTCAACCAACATCTGCTTGGTTTCCGCCTTGTCTTGGGTGAACAACTGCTTCTTCTTGGCCGGCGCAGCCCCTTGGGCTCAGGGGCGCCCGAGTCAGCGGGCTGCGCCGACGCCGTCGTCTTGAAGGCGAGCTTGAGCACTTGCAACGCATCCCCGGTGTCTCCGCACACGGTGAGGACGCCGCTGCTCCCGGGCATCTTCATGAGGTTGTACGCCGGGTGAGTCGCAGCCATGAACCGGGCCAACGCCAGGTAGCCGAGGATGGCGTTGTACGGGAGGCCGATGGGGGCGATGTCGAAGTCGATTAGCTCCGTGCGGAAGTTGTCGTAGGTGCCGAAGGTTACCGGGAGACAGATCTGCCCCAGGGAGCTAGAGGACCCGCCCCCGACGCCCAAGAAGGGCCGGCTGGGCCGAAGCCGCTCCGGTGGTATGTGGAGGAGGCTAAAGGCTTCAATCGAGAGCACGCTGAGGCCCGAGCCGCCGTCGATGAGAGTCCTGGTGACGGCCACCTGGCAGATGGTGGGAGTGCACAGCATCGGGAGCGCGCCTGAGCAGGCTGAATTGGAGGGGTGGTCCTTTGAGCTGAAGGCCAGATCGGCCTTGGGCGCTGACCGACCTGAGGGAGCCCCCTGCCGCGAGGAAGCGGCACCGACCTGGCGGTCAAATGGCTTGACGTGGCGGCTTGAAGGTGGCGCCTGCGAGCCGCCCAGGAGGGCCGCAACGACCGGGGGCACCGGCGCAGAGCGCCTGGCAAGGAAAAGGTTGCGCAACTCTTCCCGAGGGGCCATGGAAGCCGCCGGTAACTTGTCCGGCCGCCGCACCTGTCGCAAGGCTGGGGCCAAGGCTTGGAGCCCCCCGCCCCCCGCCCCCCGCGCTAATGCTAACAACCAGAGCGAACAGCGCGCCGCTCATCACAGGGTGAGTCGTGGTGTCGGCGGAGAGCGGGTCGGCGGAAGGAGAAGCTCCGGCGCACCCCTACCTGGCGCGCCAAATGTCGGATTTCGGGTTTCGACAGACCCTCTAGATTCAAACACTGGGGTGCGTGCGGAGTTTTAGCCTTCTGCCTATCTGCACCTCGCCGCCTCGCTATGAACTAAGCAATCAAAGGGACAACACAAGAGACACAGAGTTTATACTGGTTCAGGCCACCATTGTGGTGTAATACCCTACTCCAGTGTGTGGTGTGGTGGATTGCCTCTTGGGCTGATGATGAACAGTACAAAGGAGAACAACCTCGCGAGGGTCTGTTCTTGGCTGGTGCGATGAACTGCTAGGGGGAGTTCAGTCGCTCTCTCTGCTAGTTTCTAGGTGAGGATCTGATTGATTTCTCGATGCCCCTACCCTATGGGTGGCTAGTCCTATTTATAGGCAAAGGCCCAGGGCCTCTTCCCAAATATTGAGCGGGAAGGGCGCCAACAATTGACCATTTTGAAGGGGAACATCTAGTACACTTATCCTGACTAAAGTTGGTCCTCGCCTGCCAAAGGCTCTGGTGGTGACGCCGGCTTGGGCTCCACGATGACTTCCATCCTGCCGTTGCACTGGTCTTGGTCTTGTTGCACCGAAATTGATGCCTTTGCTTGATGCTCTCGCCCGCGCTTGCTCCCTTTGCACCAAAGAGGAAAGAAGGACACTGTGTGGGCTGGCGCCCGCCTGGCGCCCTTGATCGTCATGGCTTGCATCATGGGCACCTCGTGAGGTACCCTGCCTTGATCTCTCCGCCTCCTCGCGAGCCAGCCTGACGAGGCCGTGCCTGAGGAAGCCTCCTGTCGTCTGCCCCGCGAGGCTTGGCCCCTCGCGAGGGTCTTGAGCCCGTGTTGATGATGGGCCATGCTGGGCCGCCCCTTGAGCCACGCCGCGGGCCGCAGGCAGGCAAGTCTGGGGACCCCCGTTCCCAGAACGCCGACAGTCGCAACTTGGTACACGTCTCGTCAGTACCCCCATTCCTTGCCAGGAGTGGGCAGAGGCCATCTGCGCCGTATTTGCACCAGAGGCCAGTGATACGTCTCCAACGTATCTATAGTTTTTTATTGTTCCATGCTATTTTATTATCTGTTTTGGATGTTAATGGGCTTTATTATACACTTTTGTACTATTTTTGGGACTAACCTATTAACCGCAGGCCCAGTGCAAATTGTTGTTTTTTGCCTATTTCAGAGTTTCGCAGAAAAGGAATATCAAACGAAGTCCAAACGGAATGAAACCTTCGGGAGAGTCGTTTTTGGAACAGACACAATCCAGGAGACTTGGAGTGGACGTCAAGGAAGCAACAAGGCGGCCACGAGGCAGGGAGGCGCGCCCAGGGGGGTAGGCGCGCGCCACCCTCGTGGGCCCCTCATGGCTCCCCTGACCGGCTTCTTTCGCCTATATATACTCATATACCATGAAAACATCCGAGAGCACCACGAAACCCTAGTTACGCCGCCGCAAGCCTCTGTAGCCACCAAAAACCAATCGGGACCCTGTTTCGGCACCCTCCCGGAGGGGGGATCCATCACCAGTGGCCATCTTCATCATCTCGGCGCTCTCCATGACGAGGAGGGAGTAGTTCACCCTCGTGGCTGAGGGTATGTACCAGTAGCTATGTGTTTGATCTCTCTCTCTCTCTCTCTCTCTCTCGTGTTCTTGATATGACACGATCTTGATGTACGGCGAGCTTTGCTATTATAGTTGGATCTTATGATGTTTCTCCCCCCTCTACTCTCTTGTAATGGATTGAGTTTTCCCTTTGAAGTTATCTTATCGGATTGAGTCTTTAAGTATTTGATAACACTTGATGTATGTCTTGCATGTGCTTATTTGTGGTGACAATGGGATATTCACGTGATCTACTTGATGTATGTTTTGGTGATCAACTTGGGGTTCAGTGACCTTGTGAACTTATGCATAGGGGTTGGCACACGTTTTCGTCTTGAATCTCCGGTAGAAACTTTGGGGCACTCTTTGAAGTTCTTTGTGTTGGTTGAATAGATGAATCTGAGATTATGTGATGCATATCGTATAATCATACCCGCAGATACTTGATGTGACATTGGAGTATATAGGTGACATTAGGGTTTTGGTTGATTTGTGTCTTAAGGTGTTATTCTAGTACGAACACTAGGATAGATCGAACGAAAAGAATAGCTTTGTGTTATTTTACTACAGACTCTTGAATAGATCGATCAGAAAGGATAACTTTGAGGTGGTTTCGTACCCTACAATAATCTCTTTGTTTGTTCTCCGCTACTAGTGACTTTGGAGTGACACTTTGTTGCATGTTGAGGGATTGTTATATGATCTAATTATGTTATTATTGTTGAGAGAACTTGCGCTAGTGAAAGTATGAACCTTAGGCCTTGTTTCCTAGCATTGCAATACCATTTACGCTCACTTTTACCACTTGCTACCTTGCTGTTTTTATATTTTCAGATTACATAAACCTATATATACCATCCATATTGCACTTGTATCACCATCTGTTCACCGAACTAGTGCACCTATACAATTTACCATTGTATTGGGTGTGTTGGGGACACAAGAGACTCTTTGTTATTTGGTTGCAGGGCTGCTTGAGAGAGACCATCTTCATCCTACGCCTCCCACGGATTGATAAACCTTAGGTCATCCACTTGAGGGAAATTTGCTACTTTCCTACAAACCTCTGCACTTGGAGGCCCAACAACATCTACAAGAAGAAGGTTGCATAGTAGACATCAAGCTCTTTTCTGGCGCCGTTGCCGGGGAGGCGAGGAAAGCGGCACTAACACCCCGCCAATCAAGCTAATTTTTGGCGCTGTTGCTGTGGAGGTTAGTGCTTGAAGGTATATCTTTAAATCTTGCAAGTGGATCTTTTAGTTTCTTGTTTTATCACTAGTTTAGTCTATAAAAGAAAATTACAAAAAATGGAATTAAGGGTGCCTCATATGCTTCATCTTTTTAATGTCTTCCGTGAAAATAAGGATTCCGATAATTGTGCTCAATTGCTAGAGGAAGAATGCACTAAAATGTTTGGCACTATATCTTTGAATGATGAGCATGATTGCAATGTTGTTAGTATGAATTCCTTGAATATCCATGATGCTAATGATATGCAAAGCTACAAGCTTGGGGATGCTATGTTTGATGAAGATGATATTTTTAGTCCCCCAAGTTTGGATGAGAAAATATATTATGATGATAGCATGCCTCCTATCTATGATGATTATTGTGATGAAATTTATTCTATAAAGAGTAATGATATCCATGAAACTTTTCATCATGATTTTAGTGCTCAAATTGATTATGTGAATAAAGTATCACATGATAGTTATTTTGTTGAGTTTGCTCCCACTACTATTCATGAGAATAAATTTGCTTATGTGGAGAGTAGTAAAATTTCTATGCTTCTGCATCATGAAAATAATGCTTTATGTGATGGTTATATTGTTGAATTCACTCATGATTCTACTGAAATTTATTATGAAGGAGGAACATATGCTTGTAGGAATTGCAATAATATCAAGTTTCATCTCTATGTGTTGAAAATCTTGAAGCTATGCTTATTTTGCCTTCCTATGCTAGTTGATTATTGTTCCCATAAGTTGTTTGCTCACAAAATTCCTATGCATAGGAAGTGGGTTAGACTTAAGTGTGTTAGTAATATGCTTCATGATGCTCTCTTTATGTTTCAATTCTTATCTTTTATACGAGCATCATTGAAATCATCATGCCTAGCTAAAAATGCAATAAAGAAAAGCGCTTGTTGGTAGACAACACAATATTTACCTTTACAGTTTTTGTGTGTCCACATGATTATGCTACTGTAGTAACCATGTTTTATAGCATTTGTTTCAATAAAGTGCCAAGTAAGACCTTTAGGATAGCTTACGGTGATAGTTGTGTTGATCCTGCTGAAAATCAGAAACTTTTGCGCCCAGTAAATTAGTTTTGATAATTCACAGAAACGTGATTTTGATCTGATTCTTTTCTCACTGGATTGTTACACAAATTTCGCAAGTTTTCCTAATTTGGTAGGAGTTTTGGAGTTACAGAAGTATTCGAGAGTTACAGATTACTACAGACTGTTCTGTTTTTGACAGATTCTGTTTTCTATGTGTTGTTTGCTTATTTTGATGAATCTATGAGTAGTATCGGAGGGTATGAACCATAGAGAAGTTGGAATATAGTAGATATTACACCAATATGAATAAAGAATGAATTAACAACACTACCGAAAGTGGTGATTTATTTTCTTATAGTAACGGAGCTTACGCGTTTTCTGTTGAGTTTTGTGTTGTGAAGTTTTCAAGTTTTGGGCAAAGATTCGATGGACTATGGAATAAGGAGAAGCAAGAGCCTAAGCTTGGGGATGCCCAAGGCACCCCAAGGTAATATTCAAGTACAACCAAGAGCCTAAGCTTGGGGATGCCCCGGATGGCATCCCCTCTTTCGTCTTCGTTCATCAGTACCTTTACTTGGAGCTATATTTTTATTCACCACATGCTATGTGTTTTTCTTGGAGCGTCATTTTATTTTGCTAGGATTTGCTTTCTGTTATGATGTTTTGCATCTTTCTTTTCAATAAAAATGTCAAGGATAGCCTTTACCATGCTTATTTTGCAAGTATACATGTTGTTGTTTCAAAACAGAAAGTTTACCGCTGTTGCAAAAATTCTCTAGAAAAGTCAGAATATGATAAAATATTGAAACTTTTTGCATATTGAGCTCTGATAAATTTTCTAGAGTGTGGTATAATTTCATAATGTTTGGAGTTAGGGAAGTATGATGAATCTTGCATTCTTTACAGACTGTACTGTTTTGGCAGATTGCTGTTATGTTTGCATTGTTTGCATATGTTTGCTTGTTTAATGGTTCTATTAGAGGATAGGAGTATTAAATATGCAGAGGAATTTAGTATGCAATGTTGAATAATAATTTTAGTGATTTGTTACAGTAGAAAATGATAAGGTTTTTGCATTGGTTTATACTAACTTATCTCACGAGTTCTTGTTGAGTTTGGTGTGGATGAAGCTTTCGAGATTTAGGAAACCATGATATGAGAGGAATTAAGGAGACACAAAAGCTCAAGCTTGGGTATGCCCAAGGCACCCCAAGATAATATTCTAAGAAGTCTCAAGCATCTAAGCTTGGGGATGCCGTGGTAGGCATCCCACCTTTCTTCTTCAACAATTATGGGTTAGTATCGGTTGAGCCTAAGTTTTTGCTGCTTCACATGATGAATGCTATCCTTGAAATGTCGTTTTATTTTGTTTTGCTTTCTATTTGAATAAAATACCAAGATCTGTAATTCTTAAATGTTAGAGAGTCTTCACATAGTTACATAATTATTCGACTACTCATTGATCTTCACTTATATCTTTCGGAGTAGTTTGTCATTTGCTCTAGTGCTTCACTTATATCCTTTTAGAGCACGACGGTGGTTTTATTTTGAAGAAATGGATGAACTCTCATGCTTCACTTATATTATTTTGAGAGTCTTAAACAACATGGTAATTGTTTTGGTTATGAATTTAGTCCTAATATGATAGGCATCCAAGAGGGATATAATAAAAACTTTCATATAAAGTGCATTGAATACTAAGAGAAGTTTGATTCCTTATGATTGTTTTGAGATATGAAGATGGTGATATTAGAGTCATGCTAGTGAGTAGTTGTGAATTCGAGAGATACTTGTGTTAAAGTTTGGGATTCCTGTAGCATGCACGTATGGTGAACCGTTATGTGATGAAGTTGGAGCATGATTTATTTTTGATTGTCTTCATTTGTGTGGAAGTCGGGATTGCGCGATGGTTAACTCCTACCAACCCTTCCCCTAGGAGCATGCGTGTAGTACTTTGTTTTGATGACTTGTAGATTTTTGCAATAAGTATGTGAGTTCTTTATGACTAATGTTGAGTCCATGGATTATACACACTCTCACCCTTCCACCATTGATAGTCTCTCTAGTATCACGCAACTTTCGCCGGTACTATACACCCACCAAATACCTTCCTCAAAACAGCCACCATACCTACCTATTATGGCATTTCCATAGCCATTCCGAGATATATTGCCATGCAACTTTTCACCGTTACGTTTATTATGACACGCTCCACCATTGTCATATTGCTTTGCATGATCATGTAGTTGACATCGTATTTGTGGCAAAGCCACCATTCATAATTCTTTCATACATGTCACTCTTGATTCATTATCCCGGTACACCGCTGGAGGCATCCACATAGAGTCATATTTTGTTCTAAGATTCTTGAGTTGTAAGTAAATAAAAGTGTGATGACCTTCATTATTAGAGCATTGTCCCATGTGAGGAAAGGATGATGGAAGCAATGATTTCCTCACAAGTTGGGATGAGTCTACAGACTTTATGAAAAATAAAAGAGGCCAAAGAATCCCACCAAAAAATGAGAGAAAAATAGAGAAGGGGTAATGCTACTATCCAGTTACCACACTTGTGCTTCAAAGTAGCACCATGATCTTCATGATAGAGAGTCTCCTATGTTGTCACTTTCATATACTAGTGGGTATTTTTCATTATAGAACTTGGCTTGTATATTCCAATGATGGGCTTCCTCAAATTGCCCTAGGTCTTCGTGAGCAAGCAAGTTGTATGCACACCCATTTTAGTTTCTTTTGATGAGCTTTCATACACTTATAGCTCTAGTGCATCCATTGCATGGCAATCCCTACTCACTCACGTTGATATCTATTAATGGGCATCTCCATAGCCCGTTGATACGCCTAGTTGATGTGAGACTATCTTCTCCTTTTTTGTCTTCTCCACAACCACCATCCTATTCCACCTATAGTGCTATGTCCATGGCTCACGCTCATGTATTGCGTGAAGATCGAAAAAGTTTGAGAATACTAAAGTATGAAACAATTGCTTGGCTAAAACCGAGGTTGTGCATGATTTAAATATTTTGTGTGATGAAGATAGAGCATAGCCAGACTATATGATTTTGTAGGGATAACTTTCTTTGGCCATGTTATTTTGAGAAGACATGATTACTTTGTTAGTATGCTTGAAGTATTATTACTCTTATGTCAATATTAAACTTTTGTCTTGAATCTTTCGGATCTGAACATTCATGCCACAATAAAGAAAATTACATTGAGAATTATGCTAGGTAGCATTCCACATCAAAAATTCCATTTTTATGATTTACCTACTCGAGGATGAGCAAGAATTAAGCTTGGGGATGCTTGATACATCTCCAACGTATCTATAATTTTTTATTGTTCCATGCTATTATATTATCTGTTTTGGATGTTTAATGGGCTTTATTATACACTTTTATACTATTTTTGGGACTAACCTATTAACCGGAGGCCCAATGCAAATTGTTGTTTTTTTGCCTATTTTAGTGTTTCGCAGAAAAGGAATATCAAATGGAGTCCAAACGGAATGAAACCTTCGGGAGAGTCATTTTTGGAACAAACACAATCCAGGAGACTTGGAGTGGACGTCAAGGAAGCAACGAGGCGGCCACGAGGCAGGGAGGCAT
Source organism: Triticum aestivum (assembly GCF_018294505.1). NCBI lineage: Eukaryota > Viridiplantae > Streptophyta > Magnoliopsida > Poales > Poaceae > Triticum > Triticum aestivum. The sequence goes on from NC_057813.1 coordinate 161,803,242, forward strand.
GCCTAGGGGGGTAGGCACGCCCCCACCCTCGTGGGCCCCTTGTGGCTCCCCTGACCGACTTCTTTCACCTATATATACTCATCTACCCTGAAAACATCCGAGAGTACCACGAAACCCTAGTTCCGCCGCCGCAAGCCTCTATAGCCACCAAAAACCAATTGGGACTTCCGGCACCCTGCCGGAGGGGGGATCCATCACCGGTGGCCATCTTCATCATCCTGATGCTCTCCATGACGAGGAGGGAGTAGTTCACCCTCGGGGCTGAGGGTATGTACCAGTAGCTATGTGTTTGATCTCTCTCTCTCTCTCTCTCTCTCGTGTTCTTGATATGGCACGATCTTGATGTACCGCGAGCTTTGCTATTATAGTTGGATCTTATGATGTTTCTCCCCCTCTACTCTCTTGTAATGGATTGAGTTTTCCCTTTGAAGTTATCTTATCGGATTGAGTCTTTAAGGATTTGAGAACACTCGATGTATGTCTTTCATGTTCTTATCTATGGTGACAATGGGATATTCACGTGATCTACTTGATGTATGTTTTGGTGATCAACTTGCGGGTTCAGTGACCTTGTGAACTTATGCATAGGGGTTGGCACACGTTTTCATCTTGACTCTTCGGTAGAAACTTTGGGGCACTCTTTGAAGTTCTTTGTGTTAGCTGAATAGATGAATCTGAGATTATGTGATGCATATTGTATAATCATACCCGCGGATACTTGAGGTGAAATTGGAGTATCGAGGTGACATTAGGGTTTTGGTTGATTTGTGTCTTAAGGTGTTATTCTAGTACGAACTCTAGGATAGATCAAACGGAAAGAATAGCTTCGTGTTATTTTACTACGGACTCTTGAATAGGTCGATCAGAAAGGATAACTTTGAGGTGGTTTCGTACCCTACAATAATCTCTTCATTTGTTCTCCGCTATTAGTGACTTTGGAGTGACTCTTTGTTTCATGTTGAGGGATTGTTATATGATCTAATTATGTTATTATTGTTGAGAGAACTTCACTAGTGAAAGTATGAACCTTAGGCCTTGTTTCCTAGCATTGCAATACCGTTTACGCTCACTTTTACCACTTGCTACCTTGCTGTTTTTATATTTTCAGAATACAAAAACCTATATCTACCATCCATATTGCAGTTGTATCACCATCTGTTCACCGAACTAGTGCACCTATACAATTTACCATTGTATTGGGTGTGTTGGGGACACAAGAGACTCTTTGTTATTTGGTTGCAGGTTTGCCTGAGAGAGACCATCTTCATCCTACGCCTCCCTCAGATTGATAAACCTTAGGTCATCCACTTGAGGGAAATTTGCTACTGTCCTAGAAACCTCTGCACTTGGAGGCCCAACAATGTCTACAAGAAGAAGGTTGCATAGTAGACATCAGCCAGCCGCATCATACTTGCACCGGACGCCCGCCGCGCTGTTCGCATGGGTCGCGCCGTTCACCTTCTCCGTGGCCCGCTCGACGCCAACGCGCTGGTCGCTAGGCTCGACCACCACCTTGGCCTAGGTGTCCACCTGGGCACAGTAGAGGAACATGGCCATCACATCCACGAGCTGGTGATCTCCGATGAAATAGCCAACCTGGAGCTCGACATCGCGCTCCAGATGTACCTCGAGCGTGTTGACCGCTTGGACGAATGCCTGCACGAGTTCAGGCAGAGCCAAGAGCTACCATAGGCAAGGGCTACTGGTCATGGTCTCATGGAAGCGTTTTATTTTGTTGAGTCGTTTCAACGTGCATCGCTATGTATTCACATCAATCATACTATTGCTCTGTTTCAATGTGTGTACTTTGTTTTCCATTCTTATATGTTTTTTTCAATGTGTGTGTATATGCTTTCCATTCTGTATATCTGGATGATAACAGCTAGATACAAATTAGTATACAAAATAGTTAGAAAATGGAATTCATAGTATATATTAATTGTTCATTAGTTCATAGCATAATATATATATATATATATATATATATATATATAATATCATCACATATACGTGATGATACTTAACTACTAGGTAGAATGCATAAAATTGAAAATGAACAATACTAAAACTAAGAATCCCTCCTAGGGGCAGTATTCTGGCAGCCCCTAACCAGCAACTCCCTGGTGCGCAGCGTCTTCCCAGCGTGGAGGCAGTACTCTGCCTCCTCCTCCTTGTAGCGCTTGACGTACCGATCTGCCTCTTGCTGGCAGACAAGCGCGAATGATCTTGCTATTTCATTGGGCGCCCATCGGAGCTCCTCGTCGGTGGCACGCTGCAGCTTATCGGCCCACCTCCATGCAGCGATGAGGCGCCTAGTGCCTTTGGCCTTCCTCATGAAGTACCCGTCTTCGTACACCTCCTCCGCATGACGAAGCGCCCGCCCCCAAAGACCACCACCTCCTTTTTGTAGGCGGCATCACAGGCTTCACAGGCCGCCTGGTACTTGGCTTCCTCCTCCGCCATCTCCTTCCACTTGCCTGGCTTTCTCAGCCGGCGGCAGCGACTTCCACAGACAAAGATTGTACTAGCCCCAAACCACTCCAAAGTTGGTGGTCCGGGCAACCTCGTCCGGTGGCGCGTAGGGGTCCTCCTCGTCGCTGCTCTTCGACTGAGCGTCCTCGAGGGGCGGCGCCTCCTCATCGTCGCGTGGGCAAATCGGTGAAATGTCTCCAACGTATCTCTAATTTTTTATTGTTCCGTGCTATTATATTATCTGTTTTGGATGTTTTATATGCATTAATATGCTATTTTATATTATTTTTGGGACTAACTATTAACCTAGAGCCTAGTGTCGGTTCCTGTTTTTCCTTGTTTTTTAGTTTCGTAGAAAAGGAATACCAAACGGAGTCCAAATGGAATGAAACCTTCGCGATGATTTTTCTTTGACTAGAAGACAACCAGGAGACTTGGAGATGAAGTCAGAGGAGCCACAAGGCTGCCACAAGGACGGAGGGCGCGCCCACGGGGGTAGGGCGCGCCCCCACCCTTGTGGGGCCCTCGTGCACCTCCTGACCTAATTCTTTCGCCTATTCATACGTCTCCAACGTATCTATAATTTTTGATTGTTCCATGCTATTATATTATCATTCTTGGATGTTTTACAATCATTTTATAGTCATTTTATATCATTTTTTGGTACTAACCTATTGACATAGTGCCCAGTGCACTACAAAAAAAGACACATTGCTACCTCTTAAGCACTGCGTTGGTTTTCCCTTGAAGAGGAAAGGGTGATGCAGCAAAGTAGCATAAGTATTTCCCTCAGTTTTTGAGAACCAAGGTATCAATCCAGTAGGAGGCTCCATGCAAGTCCCTCGTACCTACACAAACAGACAAGAACCTCGCAACCAACGCGATAAAGGGGTTGTCAATCCCTTCACGGCCACTTGCGAAAGTGAGATTTGATAGAGATAATAAGATAAGATAAATATTTTTGGTATTTTATGATATAGATTGGAAAGTAAAGATTGCAAAATAAAGTAGATCAGAAACTTATATGATGGAAAATAGACCCGGGCGCCATAGGTTTCACTAGTGGCTTCTCTCAAAATAGACCCGGGAAAATAGATCGGAAACTTATACGGTGGGTGAACAAATTACTGTCGAGCAATTGATAGAAAAGTGCATAATTATGAGATTATCTAGGCATGATCATGTATATAGGCATCACATCCGCGACAAGTAGATCGAAACAATTCTACATCTACTGCTATTACTCCACACATCGACCGCTATCCAGCATGTATCTAGAGTACTAAGTTCATAAGAACAGAGTAACACATTAGGCAAGATGACATGATGTAGAGGGATAAACTCAAGCAATATGATATAAACCCCATCTTTTTATCCTTGATGGCAACAATACAATACGTGCCTTGCTGCCCCTGCTGTCACTGGGAAAGGACAACGCAAGATTGAACCCAAAGCTAAGCACTTCTCCCATTGCAAGAAAGATCAATCTAGTAGGCCAAACCAAACTGATAATTCGAAGAGACTTGCAAAGATAACCAATCATACATAAAAGAATTCAGAGGAGATTCAAATATTTCTCATAGATAAACTTGATCATAAACCCACAATTCATCGGATCTCGACAAACACACCGCAAAAAGAGTTACATCGAATAGATCTCCAAGAAGATCGAGGAGAACTTTGTATTGAGATTCAAAGAGAGAGAAGAAGCCATCTAGCTAATAACTATGGACCCGAAGGTCTATGGTAAACTACTCACAACTCATAGGAGAGGCCTTGGCGATGATGTAGAGGCCCTCCGTGATCGATTGCCCCTCCGGTGGAGCACCGGAAAAGGCTCCAAGATGGGATCTCACGGGTACAGAAGGTTGCTTCGGAGGAAATAGGGTTTCGTGGTGCTCCTAGTTGTTTTCAGGGTATGGAGGTATATATAGGCGAAGGAGGTCGGTCAAGGGAGCCACGAGGGGCCCAAGAGGGTGGGGAGGGGGGCGCCCACCCCCCTAGGGTGCGCCCTACACCCTCATGGCCTCCTCAGCTGCTTCTTAACGACCACTCCAAGTCTCCTGGATTGCGTTTGTTCCAAAAAGATCGCTCCCGAAGGTTTCATTCCGTTTGGACTCCGTTTGATATTCCTTTTCTGCGAAACACTGAAATAGGCAAAAAAACAGCAATTTGGGCTGGGCCTCCGGTTAGTAGGTTAGTCCCAAAAATGATATAAAAGTGTAAAGTAAAGTCCATAAACATCCAAAACGGGTAATATAATAGCATCCACAAGCTTAATTCCTGCTCGTCCTCGAGTAGGTAAATGATAAAAACAGAATTTTTGATGTGGAATGCTACCTAGCATATTTCTCAATGTAATTTTCTTTATTGTGGCATGAATGTTCAGATCCAAATGATTCAAGATAAAAGTTCATATTGACATAAAAGTAATAATACTTCAAGCATACTAACAAAGCAATCATGTCTTCTCAAAATAACATGGCTAAAGAAAGCTTATCCCTACACAATCATATAGTTAGGCTATGTTTCCTTTTTGTCACACAAAATACTCCCATCATGCACAACTACGGTTTCAGCCAAGCAATTGGTTCATACTTTTTAACGCGCTTCCGCTTTTTTCACTCTCACACAATACATGAGCATAAGCCATGGATATAGCACTGTGGGTGGAATAGAATATGATGATGGAGGTTGTGTGGAGAAGACAAAAAAGGAGAAAGTCTCACATTGACGAGGCTAATCAACGGGCTATGGATATGCCCATCAATTGATGTCAACATGAGGAGTAGGGATTGCCATGCAATGGATGCACTAGGGCTATAAATGTATGAAAGTTCAACAAAAGAAACTAAGTGGGTGTGCATCCAACTTGCTTGCTCACGAAGACCTAGGGCACTTTGAGGAAGCCCATCGTTGGAACATACAAGCCAAGTTCTATAATGAAAAATTCCCACTAGTATATGAAAGTGGAAACATATGAGACTCTCTATCATGAAGATCATGGTGCTACTTTGAAGCACAAGTGTGGAAAAGGATAGTAACATTGTCCCCCTTTTTTCATTATTTTTCTTTTTTTTGGGCCTTCCTTTTTTGGCCTTTTTTTATTTGGCCTTTCTCTTTTTTTGGCCTTTCTTTTCAAGGGACAATGCTCTAATAATGACGATGATCACACTTCTATTTACTTACAACTCATGAATTACAACTCGATACTAGAACAACATATGACTCTATATGAATGCCTCCGGCGGTGTACCGGGATATGAAATGAATCAAGAGCGACATGTATGAAAGAATTATGAAGGTGGCTTTGCCACAAATACAATGTCAACTACATGATCATGCAAAAGCAATATGACAATGATGAAACGTGTTATAATAAACAGAACGATGGAAAGTTGCATGGCAATATATCTCGGAATGGCTATGGAAATGCCATAATAGGTAGGTATGGTGGATGTTTTGAGGAAGATATAAGGAGGTTTATGTGTTATAGAGCGTATCATATCACGGGGTTTGGATGCACCAGCGAAGTTTGCACCAACTCTCAAGGTGAAAAGGGAAATGCATGGTACCGTAGAGGCTAGCAATGATGGAAAGATAAGAGTGCGTATAATCCATGGACTCACATTAGTCACAAAGAACTCATATACTTATTGCAAAAGTTTATTAACCCTCGAAGCAAAGTACTACTACGCATGCTCCTAGGGGAAGGGTTGGTAGGAGTTAACCATCGCGCGATCCCGACCTCCACTCATAAGGAAGGCAATCAAAAGCACCCGATGCTACAAATTTGTTACACAACTTTTACCATACGTGCATGCTACGGGACTTGCCAACTTCAACACAAGTATTTCTCAATTTCATAATTACCCAATTAGCATGACTCTAATATTACCACCTTCACATCTCAAAACAATGATCAAGCATCAAATTGATCATAGCATCCAATTCACTTCCTATGATAGTCTTTTTTATACCCAACTTGGATGCCCATCATTCTAGGACCAATTTTATAACCATAGCAAATACCATGCTGTTCTAAAAGACTCTCAAAATAATATAAGTGAAGCATGAGAGATCAATAATTTCTACAAAATAAAACCACCGCCGTGCTCTAAAAAGATATAACTGAAGCACTAGAGCAAAAATTATCTAGCTCAAAAGATATAAGTGAAGCACATAGAGTATTCTAATAAATTCCGAATCTTGTTGTGTCTCTCCCAAAAGGCGTGTACAGCAAGGATGATTGTGTTAAACTAAAAAGCAAAGACTCATATCATACAAGACGCTCCAAGCAAAACACATATCATGTGGTGAATAAAAATATAGCTCCAAGTAAAGTTACCGATAAACAAAGACGAAAGAGCGGATGCCTTCCAGGGCATCCTCAAGCTTAGGCTTTTGGTTGTCCTTGAATTATCTTGGGGTGCCATGGGCATCCCCAAGCTTAGGCTCTTGCCACTCCTTATTTCATAGTCCATCAAATCTTTACCCAAAACTTGAAAACTTCACAACACAAAACTCAACAGGAAATCTCATAAGCTCCGTTAGTGCAAGAAAGAAAAATCACCACTTAAGGTACTGCATTGAACTCATTATTTTTTTATATTGGTGTTAAACCTACTGTATTCCAACTTCTCTATGGTTCATACCCCCCGATACTAGCCATAGATTCATCAAAATAAGCAAACAACACATGAAAAACAGAATCTGTCAAAAACAGAACAGTCTTTAGCAATCTGTAAATTTCGAATGCTTCTGAAACTCTAAAAATCCTACCAAAATAGGAAGTCCTAGTAAGTTTGTATATTGACCTACTGCAAAAAGAATCAACTAAAAAGAACGTTTCTGTGATTTAATAAAATTATTCTCAGGCGTGTAAAAGTTTCTGTTTTTCAGCAAGATCAAATTAACTATCACCGTAGGTTGTCCTTTAGGTTCTACTTGGCACAAACACTAATTAAAACATAGAACCACATCTAAACAGAAACTAGATGATTTATTTATTACTAAGCAGGAACAAAAAGCAAGGAACAAAAATAACATTGGGTTGCCTCCAAACAAGCGCTATCGTTTAACGCCCGTAGCTAGGCATAAAAGCGAGAATAGATCTACGTATTGCCATTGTTGTTATTCAATTCATAAGTGGATCCCATAATAGATTCGTAAGGAAATTTGATTTTCTTTCTAGGAAAGTGTTCCATGCCTTTCCTTAATGGAAATTGGAATCTAATATTTCCTTCCTTCATATCAATAATTGCACCAATCGTTCCAAGGAAAGGTCTACCAAGAATAATAGGACATGAAAAATTGCAATCTATATCAAGAACGATAAAATCTACGGGCAGATAATTCCTATTTGCAACAACAAGAACATCATTAATCTTTCCCATAGGTTTCTTAATGGTGGAATTCGCAAGGTGCAAGTTTAAAGAGCAATCATCAAATTCACGAAAACCTAGCACATCACATAAAGTTTTTGGAATCATGGAAACGCTAGCACCCAAATCACACAAAGCATAGCATTCATGATCTTTAATTTTAATTTTAATAGTAGCTTCCCACTCATAATAAAGTTTTCTAGGGATAGAAACTTCCAATTTAAGTTTTTCTTCATAAGATTGCATCAAAGCATCAACGATATGTTTGGTAAAAGCTTTATTTTGACTATAAGCATGAGGAGAATTCAACACGGATTGCAATAAGGAAATACAATCTACTAAAGAACAATTATCATAATTAAATTCCTTGAAATCCAAAATAGTGGGTTCATTGCTATGTAAAGTTTTGACCTCTCCAATCCCACTTTTACCAAATTTAGCATCAAGATCTAAAAACTCTGAATCATTGGGACGCCTTTTAACTAAAGTTGACTCATCTCCAGTCCCATCATTATCAAGATTCATATTGCAAAACAAAGATTTAATAGGGGACACATCAATCACTTTTAGATCTTCATCTTTATTTTCCCCTAACCCTTCTGGTTTAGCAGCCATCTTATTAACTAAGGTGGCTTGCTTATCAGAAATTTGGAATATTATTTTTTCAAGACGAGCAATATGAGAATTCAAACCATAAAATTCCTTAGACATATCATCAAGCTCTTTATTCATGTACTCCATAAAGATTTTTTGTTCTTTAAGATTGTTTCTAAAGAAATTATTATGCTCAAATTGTAAAGTCATAAAGCTTCTAACGTTGATTTCAATCTCTTCAACCTTCTAAGATGAAGATCAGCGTTCTTAGGCAAAGCCATCAGGGCAAACAGGCACACAAGAGGCAAGCGAGAAAGAGGCAAACGGAAAAGAGAGGGCGAATAAAACGGCAAGGGTTAAGTGGGGGAGAGGAAAATGAGAGGCGAATGGCAAATAATGTAATGCGAGGGAGATGAGTTTGTGATGGGTACTTGGTATGTCTTGACTTGTGCGAAGACCTCTCCCCAGCAACGGCGCCAGAAATCCTTCTTGCTACCTCTTGAGCACTGTGTTGGTTTTCCCTTGAAGAGGAAAGGGTGATGTAGCAAAGTAGCGTAAGTATTTCCCTCAGTTTTTGAGAACCAAGGTATCAATCCAGTAGGAGGCTCCATGCAAGTCCCTCGTACCTACACAAACAAATAAGAACCTCGCAACCAACGTGATAAAGGGGTTGTCAATCCCTTCACGGCCACTTGCAAAAGTGAGATTTGATAGAGATAATAAGATAAGATAAATATTTTTGGTATTTTATGATATAGATTGGAAAGTAAAGATTGCAAAATAAAGTAGATCAAAAACTTATATGATGGAAAATAGACCCAGGGGCCATAGGTTTCACTAGTGGCTTCTCTCAAGATAGCAAAAGTATTACGGTGAACAAATTACTGTCAAGCAATTGATAGAAAAGTGCATAGTTATGAGATTATCTAGGCATGATCATGTATATAGGCATCACGTCCGCGACAAGTAGATCGAAATGATTCTGCATCTACTACTATTACTCCACACATCGACCGCTATCCAGCATGCATCTAGAGTATTAAGTTCATAAGAACAGAGTAATGCAATTGGCAAGATGACATGATGTAGAGGGATAAACTCAAGCAATATGATATAAACCCCATCTTTTTATCCTCGATGGCAACAATACAATACGTGCCTTGCTGCCCCTGCTGTCACTTGGAAAGGACAACACAAGATTGAACCCAAAGCTAAGCACTTCTTCCATTGCAAGAAAGATCAATCTAGTAGGCCAAACCAAACTGATAATTCGAAGAGACTTGCAAAGATAACCAATCATACATAAAAGAATTCAGAGGAGATACAAATATTTCTCATAGATAAACTTGATTATAAACCCATTATTCATTGGATCTCGACAAACACACCGCAAAAAGAGTTACATCGAATAGATCTCCAAGAAGATTGAGGAGAACTTTGTATTGAGATTCAAAGAGAGAGAAGAAGCCATCTAGCTAATAACTATGGACCCGAAGGTCTGTGGTAAACTACTCAAAACTCATAAGAGAGGCCTTGGCGATGATGTAGAGGCCCTCCGTGATCGATTCCCCCTCCGGCGGAGCACCGAAAAAGGCTCCAAGATGGGATCTCATGGGTACAGAAGGTTGCGGCGATGGAAATAGGGTTTTGTGGTGCTCCTAGTTGTTTTCAGGGTATGGAGGTATATATAGGCGAAGGAGGTCGGTCAGGGGAACCATGAGGGGCCCATGAGGGTGGGGGGCGCACCCACCCCCCTAGGGCGCGCCCTGCACCCTCGTGGCCGCCTTGGCTGCTTCTTGACATCCACTCCAAGTCTCCTAGATTGCGTTTGTTCCAAAAAGATCGCTCCCGAAGGTTTCATTTCGTTTGGACTCCATTTGCTATTCCTTTTGTGCGAAACACTGAAATAGGCAAAAAAATAGCAATTTGGGCTGGGCCTCCGGTTAGTAGGTTAGTCCCAAAAATGATATAAAAGTGTAAAGTAAAGCCCATAAACATCCAAAACGGGTAATATAATAGCATGGAACAATAAAAAATTATAGATACGTTGGAGATGTATCACACATCCATGACATTTTGGGCCGAACGATTTTTTTCCTGTCATACTTATGACACTTCTATGACGATAATTGTGACAAAACCCGGTATCATCATAGATGTGGTGGGCTCCTACTTATATGACAAAAAATCATGACAAAAAATGGGCTTTTCGTCTTGGGTGGGCCGGAGACACAGCTGCACGACATTCTTTGGGCCGTCCATGACGGAAAAAACCGTGGTAGAAGCGAGGGCGAGGAAAATATCAGGGAGTTCCCGATTACGGTGGGTGGTCGGCGGCCGAGCGATGCGCGTTTCTCTCGTACCGTACACGCGTGGGTGCGAGGCACTGGGCTCTAACTGAACCCGAGCGAGGCGTTGGGCTCTAACTGAACCCGAGCGATTGCACTAGCTACGTTACTGAAGCCGAGTGATTCCTTCGCTACTGCTGCTAACTAAAGCCGATCGATGCTGCCTCTCGATGAACAGTGAGCGTTGCGGGGGGGGGGGAGGGGTTGGATGAACAATGAGCATTGCGAGGAGGGGGGGGTTGGATGAACAATTCCCGGTGGGGGTGGATGAACAGGATCCCGTGGTGTTGCCTCTGGATGAACAGGACCCTGATCGATCGAGCCGGTTGGGGCTGGATGAGCAGGACCCCGTGGAGGGCTGGACGAACAGGACGACCCCGTGGAGGGCTGGTTGAACAGTAGCCGATGGAGTAGCGCGCGGTGGAGGCTGGATGAACAGGAGCCTGTGGATGAACAGTCGTAGGTGGAGGCTGGAGAAGGTCGATGGTGGATGAATAGTAGCCCGTGGAGGCTGGAGAAGGTCGACGGTGGAGATTAACAGTATCTCATGGAGTCCCATTTGCGGTACGCCACACCCCTCCCGATGAACAGGACCCCCGTTTTGACCTCAACACTCCAACACAAGTCCGTTTCCTCCGTTCTGTGGTATGCCACACCCCTCCCGATCAACAGGACCCTGTTTCGACCGTAGGAGGTCCAACACAAGTCTGTTTCCTCCATTTTGCGGTACGCCAGACCCCTCCCGATTAACAAGATCTCATTTCGACCGTGGCCGGTCAAACACAAGTCCGTTTCCTCTATTCCGCGATACGCCAGGCCTCGTTTCCATCGGCTATTCCGTCCAAGCCCTCCCGATGAACACAGCGACGCATTCCATTCCGACCCAACCGGTTGGCTCCCCGTGAACAGAGACAGCTTGGACGCATTGGAAGAGGAGCGTGACATGGCAAAGGCTCGTTCCGCATTCTATCAACAGCAGGCTCGAAGATACCAAAGCAGAGAAGTACGGGCCCAAACCTATAACGTTGGCGAACTAGTTCTACGCCTACCGGACAAGAAAAAGGATAAATTAAAGCCCAAATGGGAGGGCCCCTTCATCATCGACCAAGTACTGACCGGCAAAGCGTACCATCTGCGAAGCGCATCAGATAACCGACTCGAGCCGAACCCATGGAACGCAGCACGCCTACGAAGGTTCTACGCCTAGCGCCGGACTCCGTGTTCGTTTCCTTCCCTAGTCCCTTTGTTTTAGTTTTTATTTTTATTTTTGGCAGTCCGGGATTTTGTTCCTTCTCCCTACCCCTTTTTTTCACAAGCCCTTAGGGGCTTGCATGTGCAATATTCGCACATACCCACGCGCTACCTGCGCCCATAATACGTGGGGGCTTCGCTACCAAGAAGTTTATATAAAACGGGCCTCATGCCCAAAACATGTGTGATGCTTCCGCATGAACCTTTTATACACCATTATATGCATCGATATGACTTAAGTTTTGGCCAAGCTGGGTTGCCTGGCTCCTGTGCTTACCCCTACGTTCCCGTTCGTTCGGCTAGGTGGTAAAGGGAGCACCTCTGCGATTGTTACTGCCGGGTCAGCCGGATGTGTACCTCAGACTGGGTGAAGCCGAAAGCTAGCGTTCTTAAAGGAATATTCAGTCGGTGAACTAAAAGATGATCTTTCGTATTCATTCATTTGCCCCCAGATGCTTTTCTTCTCTTTCCGGCAGTTCGGACATGCACTTTAGGGCATGCCTCCCAGGGAAAGGAACCCCTAACGGAACTATTCTCTCTGGAAGATGTTTCTTACTAACCATGTAATATAACATAACTAGTTGGGCACTTGTCTGCTAAAGCACTTATGACCCCTACGCCTTGTCTCCATGCATGCCCCGGTTCTTACATAACCGAGAGGGTATTCAGACACACTCCGGACTATAGGGTCCAGAGGTCGAAGCGAAAAGGTCCGCAATGACAAACGATCTACAATCCGGCTAGAAGACATTTTTATGTCATTTTTACAGAGTCAATTCGACTCGGCATATTCTTCTTCAATGCCATCCAACAGGCGGTCTAATTTACAGTCCTGTTGGGAATACTTTGCAGCCAGCTCCACCTGGCCATATGCTAAGCTGACCGGGATCTCCTTTTCGTCCGGACCTATAGGGCCGACCTCGGCCATGTGGTTTAGGTCAGCCTTCGTGTACCGAGTCTTCACCATGGCCCAGGCCTCCCTGGCACCTTGACGGCAAGCCGATATCTTCCACAACCGGAAGCGCTGCCGCACTCCCTCCAGCTTCTTGGCAAGCTCCTCAAGTCCTTCGGGCACGGAGATGGATGGCCACATAGCCTGGATGATGCTTTGCATTGCCTGCCGAACTCGCTCGTGTAGTTGCAACAGCTCGGGAAGAAGGTCTCCCGATGAACCGGGCATTTCCTCCGCCGGACGACCCGTCAGCAGACCTACAGACATAGCTCTGTCAATCGACTTCCTCGTCGAATTCTTTTTTCGAAGATTCGTTCAAGCACTTACTAAAAATGCCGCGTCGAAGTCGCCGATTCTCCTTCACGACAGAAGACAGCTGAATACGAACATCTTTCAGTTCCTCACCTAGCTGGGTATTGGCGTCTTGAAGCTTGTTCTTCTCTTGCCTCACCCTCGTCAGCATGCTCTCGCCAGCCTTTAGTTGGCGTAGGAGTTGTTGCTGGTCCGAATTTACTCCGGCCTCATCTGCATTATTATCGTCAGGGTTGCACGCCTGCCGCATTTCAAAACGTAAGTACCTTTCGAAGCACATATTACCTGCGGGCGTCCACTTGACATTCTCTGAAGTGGCCAATGCAGCCTCGAGCTGAGCCTTTCACTCTTCGAGGTCCTGGGACAATTGCGTGTTCTTCTTTGTAAGACACTGCATAGCACATGATCCTTCAAACAGTTATCTTCACTGTTTCAAGTCTCGGGGGCTACTGACATATATAACCTTCAATTTTACTCACCTGTATGTCTTTCACATACTGCTCCGTGGCTTTGGCTAGACCATTTTGAGCAGCACGGAGATACGCATCTCCTGTATTAAAGGCGTCCAACGCCTCTGGGGAAAAACATGCGTCACGAAGAATAGTCCGGCGATGCCTGTGGTTCAGGGCAATCTCCACCTCTGAATTGGTGGCAGATAGCCCGTCGGCGCCCTCTGTCGGAGGAGCGCCCGAGGCGCGTCCCGTGTCCGTCTCCGCTTCCGGACCCGGCCTCGAACCTTGGCCGGCGGACATAGTCCGGCGGGCTCTCTTCTTCCTAAGAAAATCATGAGCATTAGTAAGACTCATGGGCATAAACCCTAGGCGTTAAATCCGCAGGCCATACCGTTGCGCCAGAATCTTGATCCGGTCCGCACTTCCTTTTGGCCCGCCTGGCTTCAGCGGCCCTTGTTGGCTGCTCACCGCGGGCTCGGCCTTCCGCCTCAAGGATTTACCCTGCGAAACGTTGTTAGTACACGGCATGCCAGATAAAACATTAGAATACTGGGACTTCGGTCTTAGTTACCTTGGAGGCCGGAAGTAGTCCGGGATAGTCGGCCGTGATGGCCACTAAGGAGTTATCCTTGCTCAATTGATGAAATACTCCATCAATCAACTCCACGCATAAGTCCGGATCTTCTTTGGAGTCCAGATCGAGGGGCCGTCCCGGGTCCTCAGGTTGTGGAGCAGGGTTGTTTATTTCCTTCACAGCCTGGCGCAGCTCCTGCGTTTGAACATTACTAAGTCTAAGTACTCAACTACGGGAATTTCACAAACGGATAGGCAAGTGAAAGTGTCCGCTCACCCAACTAGGAGGATTGTACATAGAGAATCCGCCTTCCGGGTTGATACGGAGGAATTCTTCCTCTTCCCCCTTGTACAAAGTGGATAAGATTCTCGTTAAAGTGGCGGCCGAATCTGGCCCCTTGCGATCGCACCGGGTGGCATCATCCTCCCCGTTGAAATCCCACATGGGGTGGCCTCTGTATTGAAGCGACTGCACCCCTCGCGTAATGCATACGGCCATGACCTTAATCATGGTTAGTCCGGAGTGAGCCAACAACCTTATCCGGCTCATCAGGTACAGGACGTCCCTGTCAGCTTCCCTTTGAGGGTTCCGTGGGCGGCAACTCAGGCGCTTCTTCAACGGGGCATTATTGAACTCGGGGAGTCCGATCCATACAGGGTCCGGCAGGGGGACGTCATCTATATAAAACCACTCCGAGGGCCAGTCTTCGGATGCCCTCTTTGGGGTGCCGGATAGATATCCGGTCCCGACGATGCGCCATAGTTCGGCTCCGCCCACCTGATAAATAGACCCCTCCTGAGAACGGGGCACCAGGCAAAACAACCTCTTCCACAGCGCGAAATGGGCATCAACACCAAGGAACAACTCGCAGAGGGCCACGAAGCCCGCGATGTGCAAAATGGAGGCGGGCGTGAGGTTATGTAGCTGGAGGCCGTAGAACTCTAGCAACCCTCGGAGAAACGGATGAATTGGAAACCCTAGTCCTCTCATCAAATAAGTGACTAGGCATACCCGCTCTCCTTGAGAGGGATTGGGAACGCCCTCCGCCTGCTCTCCGCCGCTATAGGCAGCAATCCCGGCTCAAACTGGGACCATATATGCTGGGGGGAGAAGCCCCTTGGACTGAAGCACTACTAACTCGCTATGCGGGATGGAGCACCGCCCCCAATCTCCGGGCCGAGGGCTGGAGGAGCGAGAGGAGGAGCGGCATCGACTGGCCATGTTGGAATGGATCTCTGTCAGAGGCGCTCTGATGAAGACTCGCGGAGGGAAGATGGTGCGAGTTGGATCTAAATCCCCGTCTCTTTTATGGGCGGTCATTAACGCAACCGGGGGGGGGGGGGGTAAGTGAAAAGAAAACCCCCTAGCTTTTCGCATTCGTTTGACGCGTGGAAGATGGTCATTATGGGGCACAAAAGCCGAGGAGGACATCACTCACTAGAAGCTGGACACTATTCGACGGATACAGAGAATTTGCAGGAGAACCCGCCTTGCAATGCCGAAGACAACTTGCACGCCGGACTCGTCGTCATTGAAGCCTGGTTCAGGGGCTACTGAGGGAGTCCTGGATTAGGGGGTGTCCGGATGGCCGGACTAAGACCTTTGGCCGGACTCCCGGGCTATGAAGATACAAGATTGAAGACTCCGTCCCGTGTCCGGATGGGACTTTCCTTGGCGTGGAAGGCAAGCTTGGCGATACGATATGAAGATCTCCTCCCATTGTAACCGACTCTGTGTAACCCTAGCCCTCTCCGGTGTCTATATAAACCGGAGAGTTTTAGTCCGTAGGACGAACAACAATCATACCATAGGCTAGCTTCTAGGGTTTAGCCACTCCGATCTCGTGGTAGATCTACTCTTGTACTACCCATATCATCAATATTAATCAAGTAGGAGTAGGGTTTTACCTCCATCGAGAGGGCCCGAACCTGGGTAAAAACATCGTGTCCCTTGTCTCCTATTACCATCCGCCTAGACGCATAGTTCGGGACCCCCTACCCGAGATCCGCCGGTTTTGACACCGACACCGACCTTCTTGTCCTCTAAGTACTTGGGGCAGTTCCGCTTCCAGTGATCATTTCCCTTGCAATAAAAGCACCGAGTCTCGGGCTTGGGTCCATTGTTTGGCTTCTTCCTGGCAACTAATTTACCTGGCGTGGCAACTCCCCTGCCGTCCTTCTTGAAGTTCTTTTTACCCTTGCCTTTCTTGAAACTAGTGGTCTTATTCACCATCAACACTTGATGTTCCTTTTTGATTTCCACCTCCGCTGATTTCAGCATTGAATACAGCTCAGGAATAGACTACTCCATCCCCTGCATATTGTAGTTCATCACAAAGCTCTTGTAGCTAGGTGGGAGCGACTGGAGGATTCTGTCAATGACCGAGCCATCTGGGAGATTAACTCCCAATTGAGACAAACAGTTGTGTAACCCGGACATAGTGAGTATATGCTCACTGACAGAACTGTTTTCCTCCATCTTACAACTGTAGAACTTATCGGAGACTTCATATCTCTTGACCCGGGCATGATCTTGGAAAACAATTTTCAGCTCTTGGAACATCTCATATGCTCCATGCTGCTCAAAACGCTTTTGGAGCCCCGGTTCTAAGCTGTAAAGCATGCCACACTGAACCAGGGAGTAATCATCACTACGTGACTGCCAGGTGTTCATAACGTCTTGAGTTGCTAGGAAAATGGGTGCTTCACCTAGCGGTGCTTCTAGGACATATGCTTTCTTGGTAGCTATGAGGATGATCCTGAAGTTCTGGACCCAGTCCGTATAGTTGCTACCATCGTCTTTCAGCTTGGTTCTCTCTAGGAACGCGTTGAAGTTGAGGGCAACATTAGCGTGGGCCATTTGATCTACAAGACACATTACAAAGATTTTAGACTATGTTCATGATAATTAAGTTCATCTAATCAAAATTATTTAATGAACTCCCACTCAGATAGACATCCCTCTAGTCATCTAAGTGATACATGATCCGAGTCAACTAGGCCGTGTCCGATCATCACGTGAGACGGACTAGTCATCATCGGTGAACATCTTCATATTGATCGTATCTACTATACGACTCATGTTCGACCTTTCAGTCTCTTGTGTTCCGAGGCCATGTCTATACATGCTAGGCTCGTCAAGTCAACCTAAGTGTTTTGCATGTGTAAATATGACTTACACCTGTTGAATGCGAATGTTAGAATCTATCACACCCGATCATCATGTGGTGCTTCGAGACAATGAACTTTCGCAACGGTGCACAGTTAGGGGAATACTTTCTTGAAATTTTATGAGGGATCATCTTATTTATGCTACTGTCATTCTAAGCAAATAAGATGTAAACATGACAAACATCACATGCAAATCATAAAGTGACATGATATGACCAATATCATTTTGCGTCTTTGATCATCATCTTTGAGGCGCGGCATGATCACCTTCATCACCGGCATGACACCATGATCTCCATCATCGTGTCTTCATGAAGTTGTCTCGCCAACTATTACTTCTACTACTATGGCTAAAGGTTAGCAATAAAGTAAAGTAACTACATGGCGTTATCATTAACACGCAGGTCATACAATAAATTAAGACAACTCCTATGGCTCCTGCCGGTTGTCATACTCATCGACATGCAAGTCGTGATTCCTATTACAAGAACATGATCAATCTCATACATCACATATCATTCATCACATTCTTTTGGCCATATCACATCACATAGCATACCCTGCAAAAACAAGTTAGACGTCCTCTAATTGTTGTTGCATGTTTTACGTGGCTGCTATGGGTTTCTAGCAAGAACATTTCTTACCTACGCAAAAGCCACAACGGTGATATGCCAATTGCTATTTACCCTTCATAAGGACCCTTTTCATCGAATCCGATCCGACTAAAGTGGGAGAGACTGGCACCCGCTAGCCACCTTTATGCAACAAGTGCATGTCAGTCAGTGGAACCTGCCTCACGTAAGCATACGTGTAAGGTCGGTCTGGGCCGCTTCATCCCACAATACCGCCGAATCAAGATAGGACTAGTAATGGTAAGCCAATTGAACAAACCAACGCCCACAACTACTTGTGTTCTACTCGTGCATAGAATCTACGCAATAGACCTAGCTCATGATGCCACTATTGGGGAACGTAGCAATAATTCAAAATTTTCTACGCATCACCAAGATCAATCTATGGAGATTCTAGCAACAAGAAAGGGAGAGGATGATCATCTTCATACCTTTGAAGATCGCTAAGCAGAAGCGTCACTAGAACGCGGATGAGGGAGTCGTACTCGCGGCGATTCAAATCGCGAAAGATCCGATCTAGCGCCGAATGGATGGCGCCTCCGCGTTCAACACACGTACAGCCCGGGGACGTCTCCTCCTTCTTGATCCAACAAGTGGAGAGGATAAGTTGAGGGAGAGCTTCGACAACACGACGACGTGGTGGAGGAGCTTGCAGTTCTCCGGCAGGGCTTCGCCAAGGACTACGGAGGAGGAGGTGGAGTTGGAGAGGGGGAGGGCTGCGCCAGGGAAAGGGTGCGGCAGCCGTCCCACCTCCCCTCTATTTATAGGGGCAAGGGAGAGGAGGGGCCGGCCCCCTCCAGATGGATCTAGAGGGGGAGGGGGCAAGGGGGGAGGCTTGCCCCCCAAGCCAAGGGGGGCGCCCCCTTTAGGGTTCCCCCCAACCCTAGGTGCATGGGCCCTAGGGGGGTGGAGCCCAGTCCACTTAGGGGCTGGTTCCCCTCCGTATTCAGCCCATGGGGCCCTCCGGGGCAGGTGGACCCCCGGAACCCTTTCGGTGGTCCCGGTACAATACCGATATACCCCCGAACACTTCAGGTGACCAAATAAGGACTTCCCATATATAAATCTTTGTCTCCGGACCATTCCGGAACTCCTCCTGACGTCCGAGATCTCATTCGGGACTCCGAACAACATTTGGTAACTACATACTAATTCCCATAACAACTCTAGCGTCACCGAACCTTTAGTGTGTAGACCCTATGGGTTCGGGAATCATGCAGATATGACCGAGACAGCTCTCCGGCCAATAACCAACAACGGGATCTGGATACCCATGTTGCCTCCCACACGTTCCATGATGATCTCATCGGATGAACCACGATGTCGGGGATTCAATCAATCCCGTATACACTTCCCTTTGTCAATCGGTATGTTACTTGCCCGAGATTCGATCGTCGGTATCCCAATACCTCGTTCAATCTCATTACTGGCAAGTCACTTTACTTGTTCCATAATGCATGATCCCATTACTAACTGCTTAGTCACATTGAGCTCATTATGATGATGCATTACCGAGTGGGCCCAGAGATACCTATCCGTCATACGGAGTGAAAAATCCCAGTCTCGATTCATGCCAACCCAACAGACACTTTCGGAGATGCCTGTAGTGTACCTTTATAGCCACCCAGTTATGTTGTGACGTGTGGTACACCCAAAGCATTCCTACGGTATCCGAGAGTTGCACAATCTCATGGTCTAAGGAAATGATAATTGACATTAGAAAAGCTTTTAGCAAACGAACTACACGATCTTGTGCTATGCTTAGGACTAGGTCTTGTCCATCACATCATTCTCCTAATGATGTGATCCCATTATAAATGACATCCAATGTCCATGGTCAGGAAACCATGACCATCTATTGATCAATGAGCTAGTTAACTAGAGGCTCACTAGGGACATGTTGTGGTCTATGTATCACACATGTATTACGACTTCCGGTCAATACAATTATAGCATGAACAATAGACAATTATCATGAACAAGGAAATATAATAATAACCATTTTATTATTGCCTCTAGGGCATATTTCCAACAACACCATCATCACCAACTCGGTTTTTTCTCTTCTCCTACTCCTATAGAAGACTCAGTTGGTGATGATGGAGGCGAGGAGGTGTGTTCAGCCGGGCGTGCGGCGGACGTCACAGTACTATCTGATTTGTTATAAAAAACAAACAAGATTAGTAGAGATAGAGATAAGAGTAGAGATAGAGACTTAGGGAGGAGCACCATCTACTGCTTCGTGTGCTACTCCTATGCTCCATTCGGCGGCCGCAACATCCCCTACATCCACTCTCTCCTGCGCTCTATTTGGCGGGCGCTATTGAAATTTGGGGAGCGCACTCTTGCGACTGCTGGCAGCCACGACTTCACCGATGATGACTTCTTCCCCGACCTCGGCAACCTCTTCCTCAATGACATGGGCGACAACCTCAACGCCAACGGTGCTGCTCCCATTGCACCATATGTGTTTCTGTCCTTCCTGTTCAAACTCGTGGTAGAATTCATGTTTCTACTCTGTATCCTACTAGATTCTGTCTATTCATCTACTATGCTAGTCCACATTATTAGTTTATTCTCTGTTATAGCCGTCATGATTTATTTTGTGCTTATTCGGATTAAATCTTGTAGTAACCTGCTCATATATTCAACTGGCGCAACGTCCCCCTACAGCCACTCCCGTTTCATGGACGGCCTGGTCGATGCCTCCAAGGATCCCTTCGTCTACTACTATGACTACCTGATGCCGTTTTGGGGCTCACCGGCGGACATCGTGCATCACCTCATGGATGCATGCAACGGTCACTACTGGCCCTTGGCAGAGAACATCAAGTACGAGACATGCTACTCGTTCACCATGCCGGAGTCGCTGGAGGATCACCGCCGCCTGCTAGTCTCGGAGGAGGATGACAGCGTCTTCCTCTTGATCATGGGCACCGGCGAGGCCCGCGCAGGCCGCCGCCCCGTCTTTGTAGTGTGCGTCAGGAGCGACGCCGCTGACTCTGACACTGACACGAGGCCGATGTACGGGTGCGTGCTCACTATTACTACCCCTCAGAGGTACGTGGGCGGCAACACCAGCTCCATCATGCTGACTACGACTGTGCAGAGCTGGGACCTTCCCGTCGATGTGGACATGGAAGACGCATGGTATGGTTTACCCCGCAACAGGTGCAGGAGGACTGCAAGTATGTTCACCTGGACATATGCATTACCAAGTTAAATGTTGATCATTAGTCTTCGCTCAATGTAATCCACTGCCTAACCATGTGGAGACTTCCATGCATGATCTTGCTCTATTGGAGTATCGCGCATGAATAAAAGTGTATCCATTTATGGTTTAGTCTAGAATCTTCCATGCATGAATTTTTACTACAATACTGGTGAAAGACTTATGATGAACCATTTCTTACATCTCCTCTGCCCCCTTCCAAGTCATCCTGATTTAATCCCTTTGTATAGGTAAGGGCATGGTTAATACTTAATAGTATAGCCAACTGTTGACTATAAGAAAGTGCCATGTCATATGTAGCCAACATGTATAACAATCGATACTCAAAAACTAATTCTTAAAGATCATTTCTTGCAAAGCACAATAAGTGTTATTTCTTCACAAGTTTTGCATGTGATACGTCTCCGTCGTATCTATAATTTTTGATTGTTCCATGCCAATATTCTTCAACTTTCATATACTTTTGGCAACTTTTTATACTATTTTTGGGACTAACATATTGATCCAGTGCCCAGTGCCAGTTCCTGTTTGTTGCATGTTTTATGTTTCGCAGAAAACCAATATCAAACGGAGTCCAAGCGGGATAAAAACAGACGGAGAATTATTTTGGAATATTTGGGATTTTACGGAGGAAGAATCAACGTGAAACGGTGTCCGAGACAGGGGGCGCGCCCCCACCCCCTGGGCGCACCTGGCCCTCTCGTGGGCCACCCGTAAGGAGGTTGATGCCCTTCTTTTTCCGCAAGAAAGCTAATTTTATGAGAAAAATCTGGGCAAAAGATTCACCCCAATCAGAGTTACGGATCTCCGGATATTTTAGAAACGGTGAAGGGGTAGAATCTGAGAACGCAGAAACAGAGAGATAAATCCAATCTTGGAGGGGCTCTCGGCCCTCCCAAGCCATGGGAGCCAAGGACCAGAGGGGAAACCCTTCTCCCATCTAGGGAGGAGGTCAAGGAAGAAGAAGAATAAGGGGGCCTCTCTCCCCCTTGCTTCCGTTGGCGCCGGAGCGCTGCCGGGGGCCATCATCATCACCGCGATCTTCATCAACACTGCCGTCATCTTCACCAACATCTCCATTACCTTCCCCCTTCTATATCCAGAGGTCCACTCTCCCGCAACCCGCTGTACCCTCTACTTGAACATGGTGCTTTATGCTTCATATTAGTATCCAATGATGTGTTGCCATCCTATGATGTCTGAATAGATTTCCGTTGTCCTATCGGTGATTGATGAATTTCTATGATTGGTTTGAGTTGCATGTTTTATTATTGGTGCTGTCCTATGGTGCTCTCCGTGTCGCGCAAGCGTGAGGGATCCCCACTGTAGGGTTTGCAATATGTTCATGATTTGCTTGAGTGACAGAAGAACAGACCCGAGTAAGTAGGTTGTTTACGTATGAGATAAAAGGGGACTTGATACTTTAATGCTATGGTTGGGTTTTACCTTAATGAATCTTTAGTAGTTGCGGATGCTTGCTAGAGTTCCAGTCATAAGTGCATATGATCCAAGTAGAGAAAGTATGTTAGCTTATGCCTCTCCCTCAAATAGAATTGCAATAGTGATTACCGGTCTAGTAACATAGTCAATTGCCTAGGGACATTTTCACAACTCCTACCACCACTTTTCCACACTCGCTATATTTACTTTATTGCATCTTTATCTAAACAGCCCATAGCTTTTATTTACGTGCTCTTTATTATCTTGCAAACCTATCCAACAACACCTACAAAGTACTTCTAGTTTCATACTTGTTCTAGGTAAAGCGAGCGTCAAGCGTGCGTAGAGTTGTATAGGTGGTCGATAGAACTTGAGGGAATATTTATTCTACCTTTAGCTCCTCATTGGGTTCGACACTCTTACTTATCGAAAACTGTTGCAATCCCCTACACTTGTGGGTTATCAAGACCTTTTTCTGGCACCGGTGCCGGGGAGACATAGCGTGGGGTGAATATTCTCGTGTGTGCTTGTTTGCTTTATCACTAAGTAATTTTTATTTGCTGTTCTAAGTTGTTCTCTATCTTTAGTTATGGATATGGAACACGAAATACCAAAAAAATTAGGTGTACTTGCTACTCATAGAGATGGGGTAACTCCTAAAACCCTCGATTCTCATTATGTGAAAGATATTAAGTACTACTTTGATAATCCTAAGAAAACCCCATTCAACTTTATAATGGGAGACATGTTGGATCAACGTGAATACTTTAGGGATTATCGCTCGACAAAAAAAGGGAAACTATTATGGGATTAATTTATTATGTTGCGTTGGTATGCCCGGGATCTATGCCTGAGATATGATATTACTTGTTGCACTAGGATGAAGGCTCCACACCTTCCCTTTTCATGCAAATTTAATGATAATGAAACCTTAGCTTCTTATGCTAATGGTAGATATGATTACTATGATGTGGAACAAATAGAAGAATTTGTTGCTTTTAAGGTTGCTTATGAAATTGAATCCTTGTTTGAAAAGTATGAAGCTTTTGATGATGATGGTGTTTATAGGCCTGAAAATCTTGCTATACTTAGATATTGCTATGAAAATTATGAATACAATTACTATATCAATGCTTTTATGAAGAAATTCTCCGCTGTCCAAGAAGAGACTAATATTTTGCAGGAAGCTATGGAAGAAGAAATTGATGAAACTGTGAGCTCATTGGATGAAAAAGATGATGAGGAGAGCGAAGAACAAAAGGAGGAAGAGCGGATTGATCACCCGTGCCCACCTTCTAATGAGAGTAACTCTTCGAGTTTAATTCCCCTTCGTGCTTACCGAAGGATGATTGCTATGATCCCGTTGATTCTCTTGAAATATCCCTTTTTGATGATGCTTGCTATGCTTGTGGCCAAGATGCCAATATGAATTATGCTTATGGAGATGAACTTGCTATAGTTCCTTATATTAAACATGAAATTGTTGCTATTGCACCCACGCATGATAGTCCTATTATCTTTTTGAATTCTCCCTACTACACTATATCAGAGAAGTTTGTGCTTATTAAGGATTATATTGATGGGTTGCCTTTTACCATTGCACATGATGATTTTGATGAATGTAATATGCATGTGCTTGCTGCTCCTACTTGCAATTATTATGAGAGAGGAACTATATCTCCCCCTCTCTATGTTTCCAATATGATAAAATTGCAAGAAACTGTTTATACTATGCATTGGCCTTTACTATGTGTGCATGACTTGTTCTTTTATGACATGCTGATGCATAGGAAGAGAGTTAGACTTTGTTGTTGCATGATATGTGTTACTTTGTCAAACTCGGCCCCACCGATTTGATTCATCCGGCGCCACTGAGTTCACTTGACATAGCCACTACCAGAAACCCTAATCAGTTTGATCTCACAGATGGGAACTCGGTCTCACCGAGATGGACTTGCAAACTCTCTGTTACCTATCGCAGTTATTTCGGTCTCACTGAGATACGCAGTCGATCCCACCGAGTTTGCTTGACCAAGTATCTGTTTGCTCATTGCTGAATTCAATCTCACCGAGTTGACGCAATCGCTCTCACCGAGATGAGGGTTTTCCCTAACCCTAACACATCAGTCCCATCGAGTTGACCTTGTCGGTCCCACCGAAAACTCTAACATTCATATTTTCAACCATATCGGTCTGACCGAGTTTCACTATTCGGTCCCACCGAGTTTGGAAGATTGTATGTAACGGTTAGATTTTGTGTGGAGGCTATATATACCCCTCAACTCCCTTCTCCATTGGCGAGAGAGCCATCAGAACGTGCCTACACTTCCACTACTCATTTTCTGACAGAGAACCAGGTACTCATGTGTTGAGACCAAGACATTCCAATCCAACCACAAGAATCTTGATCTCTAGCCTTCCCCAAGTTGCTTTCCACTCAAATCATCTTTCCACCATAGCCAAATCTGTGAGAGAGAGTTGAGTCTTGGGGATACTATAATTTGAAGCACAAGAGCAAGGAGTTCATCATCAACACACCATCTATTACCTTTTGGATAAAGGTGTCTCGTAGATTCGTTAGGTGTCACTTGGGAGCCTCCCTCAAGATTGTGGAGTTGAACCAAGGAGTTTGTAAGGGCAAGGAGATCTCCTACTTCGTGAAGATCTACCCAAGTGAGGCAAGTCCTTCGTGGGCGATGGCCATGGTGGGATTGACAAGGTTGCTTCTTCGTGGAGCCTTCGTGGGTGGAGCCCTCTGTGGACTCGCGCAACCGTTACCGTTCATGGTTTGAAGTCTCCACCAACGTGGATGTACGATAGCACCACCTATCGGAACCACACCAAAAATCTCCATGTCTCCAATTGCATTTGCAAACTCCAATCCCATCCCTTTACTTTCTTGCAAGTTGCATGCTTGCTTGAATTGTATTGTGAATGCTTGAAATTGTGATAATTTCCAACCTCAACTTGAAAAACTTAAAAACTGCTACCTTTACTTGTTGAGGGTCTAATCACCCCCTAGACACCTCTTCTCGATGCTTTCAATTGGAATCAGAGCATTGGTCTCCATTGCTTTGGTTTAAACACCATTGAAGGAAGATGGATGAGTCTAGGATTGGGAGTATTAGACGTAGATGACCTATGCTTGATGGAGAGTTCTTTATTGCTTGGAAAAATGAGATGCTTGAGATTTTCAATGAATATCAATTGAACAAGTATGTTACTACCCCTTGTGCACCCCTTGTTGACTCCTTGCATCCTACCCCTAATGAGTCTCTTGATATGATTCAAAATCTTAGAACTGACAATCTTATAACTAGAGGATTACCTAGAAACTTGATTTCTCGCTTGCCAACTCTTGAATGTGCTTACACTATATGGAGATTTCTCGAGGAAATATTTCCAGACTATTCCTTAAAAACTTAGATGAGATTCTTCATCCTAAGTTTGGTGATTGTTTATTTGAGCTTCATGACCTTATGTGTGCCAAAGGAGGTGTTGGAATCATTGGCAATATCATTTCCGAAGTCATTAGAATTCATTGAGATGCACATTATCATGATCACAAAATTAATGAATCACTCTCTCTAGGAAATGATCAATCACAAGATGATGTTGAACATGGATACTATGATGAGAATGATGATAGTGACTATGATCTCGATGAGACTATGAGACACTTCGATCTTATGGCTAACCTTCACGGCTACATGGCTGGAGGAAAGGAATGGGTTCTTGATAGCGAATGCACCAATCACATGACTGGAGACAAGGATATGTTTCGCGAGCTTGCTGAAAACGACGGCCCTCGAAAGTATGTCACATTTGGTGATAACTCAAAGGGTAAGGTGGTTGGCCTCGGTAAGGTGGCCATCTCACATGACAGCTCCATACAAAATGTTATGCTCATTGGATCTCTTGGCTACAATTTACTTTCTCTATCTAGACTAGCCGATTTTGGTTTCAATGTCCTATTTACTGAAGTAGATTGCCAAGTATTTCAAAGAGATAATAATAATATGGTCTTTACCGACATATGTAGAGGTGATCTTTACATTGTTGATTTCACTAAAAAGGCTCAACCTAGAACTTGCTTAATTGCTAAATCCTCTAAAGGTTGGTTGTGGCATAGACGGTTAGGTCATGTGGCCATGCGAAATCTTGACAAGCTTATTAAAGGTGATCATATCATTGGTGTTAAAGATGTTATATTTGACAAGGATAGACTTTGCAGTGCTTGCCAAGCAGGAAAACAAGTTGGAGGAAGTCATCCTATGAAGAACATCATGACCACGAGAAGACCACTCGAGCTACTTCACATGGATCTCTTCGGTCCCAACGCCTACAAGAGTCTCGGTGGTAACTCATTCGGATTAGTCATTGTTGATGATTTTTCAAGATTTACGTGGGTGGTGTTCTTTCTTGATGATAAATCGCAGGTCCAAAAGATCTTCAAGAACTTTGCCAGGAAGGCCCAAAATCAATTTGAAGTGAAGATCAAGAAGGTTCGCAGCATTAACATAATGGAGTTCAAGAACGCAAATGTGGACACCTTTCTTGACGAAGAAGGGATTTCACATGAGTTCTCAGCTACGTACACGCCTCAACAAAATGGAGTTGTTGAGAGGAAGAACCAAGCACTCATCGAAATGGGAGAACGATGCTTGACGAGTACAAGACGCCAAAACACTTTTGGATAGAAGTGGTTGAGAGAGCCTGCCATGCAATGAATCGTCTATATCTTCACAAGCTACTCGGCAAGATGGCATACGAGCTTCTCACCGATAACAAACCCCAAGTTGGATACTTTTGGGTATTCGGCTTAAAGTACTACATTCTTGATAAGCATTATCATTCAAAATTTGCTCCTAAGTCTCATGAAGGTTTCCTACTCGGTTATGGCTCAAACTCGCACACATACCATGTCTACAACAATTTCACCCGAAAGGTTGAAGAGACGGTAGATGTGAAGTTTGATGAATCCAACGGCTCGCAAGTAGAGCAATTGCCAATTGATGTAGGTGACAAAGATCCTTTGGAAGCCATACAAGACTTGTCTATTGGCAAGATTCACCCAACGGAGGTGAAGGAGAGTACCTCATCTATCCAAGTGGAAGCCTCAACTTCATGCCAAGGTGAACCACAAGTTGATTTGGAGGCATCCACAAGTGGGACACATCAAGATGATGAAAATGAGGATGTACAACAAGATGAACCTTGACGACCTCCTTGTCCACCTCCACGAGAGAACAACAATGCCAACAACAACGAAGAAAGACAAGAGGGAAGAATAAGACAATGAAAAGGATGTTCCACCCTGACCCAAACAAAATCTCTCACAAGTTCGAGCAAGAGTCTCAAGTGATCATCCCATTGAACAAATCTTTGATGATATTCAAACCGGGAGAATTACTCGCTCTAAAACTCGTTTGGATAACTTTTGTGAACATTACTCATTCATTTCTAGCATTGAACCTATGAAGGTTGAAGATGCCCTTGATGATCCGGATTGGGTAAACGCCATGCACGAAGAGCTACAAAATTTTGAGAGGAACCAAGTGTGGACGTTGGTTGAAAAGCCCGATGAGAAGCACAATGTCATTGGAACCAAATGGGTGTTTAGGAATAAGAAAGATGAAGATGGAAAAGTTGTTCGCAACAAGACTCGTCTCGTTGCTCAAGGCTACACTCAAGTCGAAGGTATGGACTACAGTGAGACATATGCCCCCGTTGCTAGACTTGAGTCCATTCACATCTTACTTGCTTATGCCAATCATCATGATATCACTTTATATAAAATGGACATTAAAAGTGCTTTTCTGAATGGTGAAATTGAGGAGGAAGTTTATGTTAAACAACCTCCCGGCTTTGTTAATCCCAAGAAACCTGATCATGTTTATAAACTTCACAAAGCTCTTTATGGTCTTAAACAAGCTCCTAGATCGTGGTATAAATGCTTGACTAAGTTCCTTATTGAAAAAGGATTTGAAATAGGTAAAATTGATTCTACACTTTTTTACTAAAAGGGTTAATGGTGAATTATTTGTGTGCCAAATTTATTGGATGATATCATATTTGGTTCGACTAACCCTCATTTTAGTGAAAAGTTTGGAAGGCTAATGTCGGAGAAGTTTGAGATGTCTATGATGAGTGAAATCAAGTTCTTTCTTGGTTTGCAAATCAAGCAAACTAAGGAGGGTACTTTTGTTTCTCAAACAAAGTACACCAAAGACTTATTCAAGAAGTTCAACATGCAAGAATGCAAAGGTATGAGTACCCCCATGCCTACTAGTGGACATCTTGACTTGACAAAGGATGGCGAACAGTTTAACCAAAAGGTTTACCGCTCTATGATTGGTTCATTGTTATATATATGTGCCTCCCATCCCGATATTATGCTAAGTGTGTGCATGTGTGCACAACATCAAG
The DNA here is from genome assembly GCF_018294505.1 of Triticum aestivum. Lineage (NCBI taxonomy): Eukaryota > Viridiplantae > Streptophyta > Magnoliopsida > Poales > Poaceae > Triticum > Triticum aestivum. The sequence continues at coordinate 161,832,484 of NC_057813.1, forward strand.
CGGCCCCCAAAGAATGCCATCTTAAGGCTGTGAAAAGGATAGTGAGATACTTAATTCACACACCAAACTTTGGCATTTTGTACCCTAATAGGTCTTCTTTTGATCTTGTTGGCTACTCCGATAAGGACTATGCCGGTGACAAGGTTGATAGAAACTCCACTTTGGGTACTTGTCAATTTCTTGGTAGATCTCTTGTGTCTTGGTCCCCCAAGAAACAAAATTCGGTATCCTTATCCACCACTGAAGCGGAATACATTGCCGTTGGTTCATGTTGCGCTCAATTACTTTGGAGGACCCAAACTCTTAAATACTATGGGATATATGTGAAACATGTTCCATTGCTTTGTGACAATGAGAGTGCTATCACTACAAAAAAAGACACATCCGTGACATTTTGGGCCGAACGAATTTTTTTCCTGTCATACTTATGACACTTTTATGACGATAATTGTGACAAAACCCGGTATCATCATAGATGTGGTGGGATCCTACTTCTATGACAAAAAATCATGACAGAAAATGGGCTTTTCGTCCTGCGCGGGCCGAAGACACAGCTGCATGACATTCTTTGGGCTGTCCATGACAGAAAAAACCATGGTAGAAGCGAGGGTGAGGAAAATATTGGGGAGTTCCCGGTTACGGTGGGTGGTCAGGGGCCGAGCGATGCGCGTTTCTATTGTACCGTATGTGCGTGGGTGCGAGGCGTTGGGCTCTAACTAAACCCGAGCAAGGCGTCGCCTAACTGAATTCGAGCGATTGCACTGCAGGCTACGCGTTACTGAACCCGAGCGATCGAGCGATTCCTTCGCTACTGCTACTAATTGAAGCCGATCGATGCTGCCTCTGGATGAACAGTGAGTGTTGCTGGGGGGTTTGGATGAACAATGAGCGTTGCAGCTGGGGGGTTTGGATGAACAGTGAGCGTTGCTAGGGGGTTTGGATGAACAGTTCCCGGTGGGGGTGGATGAACATGACCCCGTGGTTGCCTCTGGATGAACAGGACCCCGATCGATCGAGCCGGTTGGGGCTGGTTGAACAGGACCCCATGGAGGGCTGGATGAACAGGACGACCCCGTGGAGGGCTAGTTGAATAGTAGCCGGTGGAGGGCTGGATGAACAGTAGCCCATGGAGGGGTGGTTGAATAGGAGCCCGTGGAGAGGGCTGGTTTAACAGTAGCCGATGGAGTAGCGCGCGGTGGAGGGTGGATGAACAGGACCCCGTTAATGAACAGTGACAGGTGGAGGCTGGAGGAGGTCGACAGTGGATGAATAGTAGCTCGTGGAGGCTGGAGGAGGTCGACGGTGGTGATGAACAGTATCCCGTGGAGTCCCGTTTTGTGGTACGCCACACCCCTCCCGATGAACAGGACCCCCGTTTCGACCGTAGTGCTCCAACACAAGTCCGTTTCCTCTGTTTTGCGGTACGCCACACCCCTCCCGATCAATAGGACCCCGTTTCGAACATAGGATGTCCAACACAAGTACGTTTCCTCCGTTTTGTGGTACGCCAGACCCCTCCCGATGAACAGGATCCCGTTTTGAACGTGGTCGGTCGAACACAAGGCCGTTTCTTCCGTTGTGCGGTATGCTAGGCCTCATTTCCATCGGCTATTCTGTCCAAGCCCTCCCGATGAACACGACAACGCATTCCATTCTGACCCAGCTGGTTGGCTCCCCATGAACGCGATAATGACGATGTTTCTCTGTTCCGACCCAGACATGTACATGAGCCCTGGCCGTACGTATGTGCGAGTAGGCGTTCGAGACCCCGGCCGTATGTACGTATGTGCCCGTATTTTCTTTCTTGCACCCTGGCCGCTATACATACGTGTACATGATACGTGCGCGCCTCTACTATGACACATGCGCGCCTCTACTACGACACGTGCATGCCTCTACATCGACCAGTATGTACATACACGTTCGCGACCAGAATGACAATGCTACATACGCTTCGGCCAGGTGGGTTCGGACTGTCAGGCACTTCCTTGCGTTTGAAGATGTAGCTGGTGGGTCCCAACAGTCAGGGGGCGAGTCGTCTTTTTTTGCTCGGACGCACTTCCTTTCATGCGAAGATGTAGCTGGTGGGTCCCAGCAGTCAGGAGGAAACATTTTTTTGCAAAATACGGTGTCCCGTCCGGTGGGTCCCCGCTGTCAGGTGGAGGAATAATGATTTTGCGTGTAATAAGGAGACACTTCCTTGTGGCCGTCGTGGACCCAGCTGTCAGCCTCTCCACGTATAATACTCTTCCGATGGAAGTCGTTCCTTGACCATATTGACCACGCCGTGCCGAGAGCACCAGGGCGGTGGACGACAGCGAGGCCTAGGAAGGGGACGACGCGGAGCTGGGGAAGACGTGGCAATGAAAGCCCACGTGGAGAGGAGTATGAGGGTTCACTGGTTCGGCTGCGGTGTGAGGCTGCCGTCGCCGCAGGGCCTGGCCAGCAGTGGGAATAGTAGGGGGCGGTGAGGCCTCCGTGGCAGCACAGCCGGCCACGGGAGGCAGGAGCATGCGGCACGACCGACACTGCTTTGGGTGGCTGGAGCACGAAGACCAGAGGTTGAAGAAGCACTACGGCCGTTGGATGGACATCGTACAGTCACTAGAGCTAGAATCATTCATATTGACTAAGTTGACAAAGCCCTATGTCCCCGTCAACTTAGTAGGCCCACAAGTCAGCCTCCCACCAAGGTGGGTCCCAGCTAGCAGGCGGAGTATTCATTTTTTTGTGCGTAATAAGGAGGCACTTTCGGTGGGTCCGAGCTGACAGCAAGGGCAACATTTTTTTTGCGAAATACAAAGGTCCTTTTGGTGGGTCCCAACTATCAGGTGGAGGAATCATTATTTTGCACGTAATAAGGAGGCATTTCCCTGTGTGGGCCCCTACTATCAGCCTCTTACGATGGTTGTTGTTTGTTGACTATGTTAACCTCGCCGCGCCGAGAGCACAAATGTGGTGGACGAGGGCGAGGCCCAGGAAGGGAACCACCCGGAGCCAGCGAAGCCACCGCAGTGGATGCCCATGCTGAGGGGAGTACGAGCGCTAACTGATCGGCTGCGGGGTGAGGCTGACATCGCCGGAAAATAACAGGATGTGTGGGTGGTTAGAGGGATGGCCTAGCGGCAGCACAGCCAGCCATGGGAGGAGGGAGTAGGCTGTCCCGCCGGTGCTGGTTTCAGCGGCTGGAGCTGGAAGATCAGAGATTGAAGAAGCACGGCAGCCGTTGGATGGACATCCAACGGTCACTGTTGCGTGTTGACTAAGTTGACAAAGCCTTGCATACGCGTCAAAAAAAATAGGACAGCGTCATCGTCAACCTAGTAGGCCCAGAAGTCAGCCTCCAAATCAGTGGAAAACATCATGCATCCCATTAGCCATTATTTTCAATAATTTACAACCCATTTGCTAATTCTTAAGGATATTTGAAGCCCAAATTTTTTATTAGCATTACAGACCATATATTCTGGGCACTGCTAAAAAAATTCAACAAAATTTTGCATATTTCGGTGGTGTCCGAATTCTTTTAATCACGAAATTTTGAGTCATGTTAAAAATAATTTTCAAAAAATTATATCAAAATAAAATTCAAAAAACAATTCTCCGCAAAAAAATGAATGAAATTTAGAATCTTAACTAGCAAGATGCCCGTTTGTTGCATGGAACATGAAGATGCATTTGTATGAATAGCTTATCTTGTGGGAGAAAAGATGATATTTTAATGTAATTGCCAGTTGGCTTTGGTTTTTATAAGAGTAGAGGGTAGAGAAATCCTGAAAAAAAAATGATATTTTAATGCAATTGCTGGTTGGCTTTGGTTTAAAAATTTACAGCCCATTTCTTACAACTTATAGCCCATTTTCTAGGGAAGCCCATTTCTTACTACTTACATCCCTCCTCGTCTTGAAAGATTTGCAACCCAGCAGGGTAGAGAAAAGCAAGTAGGCCTCGGTTTTGGTATCCTCCAAAAAAAAAGAACCGGGCTAGCCATTTTCAGAAAGAAAAAATATATCAACTAGGCTCGTCATGTGCTTAATAAAAGCGTAAGCGAGGGCTAGACGGGCCACAGCCCCCGCACAGTGCACAGTTGATCTCCGTCTCTGAAACTAAAAAACAACTGGGCGAGCTGCTGGGTCCCTGGTGTTATCCGCTCATTGTGTAATTTTCTCGTTTATTGACTACATTGACAATGGCGTGGGACCTAGTTGTCAAACAATTAGGAGGAAGTATTTTTTTGGCTTGTAATAACGAGGCACCTGCTTGCGAAATGCAATGACCCTGGTGGGTCCCTACTGTCAGCCTCTCCACATACAATCATCTCCTGATTCCTCTTGGTTGTTGACCATGTTGACAATGCCAGATGGCGGTGGGCACAGCGAGCGAACCAAGGCGGAGGACGACGGCGAGGCCTCGGACGGGAACGAACAGCAGCCGTGGAAGATGCGGCAGTTTAGTGGCAGGTGGAGGGGAGTACGAGGGCAACAACATGCAACTCAAGCATACAAATGGTACAAAAAGCCCAAGGATTAATTGTTCATCAAATTTTTAGACAAAACCCAGATTGAACATGGAAGTAACATCTAACCCAACCACTCTTTTTTGCAGTCACAAGCAAATGGATCGGTTTGATCCATAAAATCAACATCCTATGCAAAACACTTTATTTCAGGATGACTACAACTTGTTGTAAATAGAAGCCGAGCATGTTTAGAAGCCCATTTGTCCACCTGAAACTTCTTTTTTTGCTGTTCAACATGTTCGAATGTGAGAAATCTCTTGCGGTAAAAATTAAGCCTCATGGACAATAGTAACCTCGCACTCAACAGGAAGAATGTGACAAAGCTTCTGTTTGCCTGGTTGGATGCATATCGTTCCATCGTTATTGTCCTCAAATGAATTTCATGAGAACTGAGAAAATCCTGGTGCTTATTACGCACCGATTGGTTATATGTTTTGCTCCATGTGGTTCTGCCTAAGTAGACATGAAGATTGAAAACAATTAAGGTCTGAAAAAAGAGTATGTCAAAAGAATGACAGTTGAACAATTAATTCTAGTACGATATATATGGGCTTTCAATGTGCATGAAATCATCACCTCTATATATAAATTCTCCAAAGATCGAAAGCATCGCAGCAAGCCAATAATTATGTCCAGATCAAAACTAAACATTCTGATATATATGATCTTGACAGAATCCAGCAGCATTGATAGGCTATCAATGGACGAACTCTTCATTGAGCATATAACATAATATTAGTACCCAAAGTGTACTCCACGATGATATAAAACTTATGCGCACAAATTAAAAAAGCAGCTTATGATTTCAACTGTGTAGATGATAATATACGGTACCTGCAAAAGTGAGGAGCCAAACACCAGCTCCTTGTGATCATTAAATGGGTCACTAATTACACCCAAGGTATCCAGTTTGGGTGCAGAGACGACAGTTATTTGTGAAGGTATATAACAATTATCAAGGAGCAACCTTTGAAGTGAAGGGGCATCTTCAATGATGAGTTGCTATCCTTCAAAACAAATTCCAATATAATGCTTTTAAGGTGAGGTGACTTTATTTGGAGACAACTGATACGGATTTCTATTCCCAAAACAATCAGCAAGCGCTCCAGGGATGGGCAACTAGAGTGGATGATGATGTGCAGTGAGTCCTCCTACAGATAAACCACCACAAGCAAAAGTTTGTTTAGCAGTGGGAGTCATAGCATTTGTACCAGATCGTCTGGTAGATGGCACCGGGTGCAGGTGGTGGTGTGTAGAGAGGAGGAAAACCGCGAGATGGACAACAGTGGTGTGGGCATGAATTCTTGGTGTGTTCGTGGTATGAAACTTTTGTGGTAATGGTACAACTCAAACTTCTGGATTTTTCTGAATTCAGGGGATGTCAGCCAAGCGTCCATCATGCCGACTATGGACATCATGTAGCGCATCGGGATGCAGAGGCATTGAACGGGGCCCTGCTGGTGAGAAGAGACGATGGCTCTAAGGAGATCAAATTTAGGAAGGACAGATATCTGACACAGTCGAGATTGAGGGACGCGGTGCGCCATAGAGGGCGCCACCGAGTTGAGAGGACTTGTGTGTCGGAGCAATCCTTGGTGGGGAGAAGCGAGATGATCTCCTCAAGGATGACGTCCGGGAGATCGCTGATGCAGTCCACCGGAGATTCTACCGGTACCTTAGATTCGGGTGGGGGGGGGGGGCTCGCGGCTTCTCCCCGCGCTACCAGGTGCGGGATCTACAACCAGTGTCACCGCTGGCGGGAGCCTCATCTTCTTGGCGCTGGGGCCAGCCAACTCCATTTTCCTTGTGGGCGTTGCGCCAAGCTCATGGGTTTGAGCAGAGTAGCCAGAGACGAGCCTAGTGGCAGCACGAGTGGGGAAGAAGGAGGGCTGGGGATTTCTGTAGGAGTGGAAGAAGAGGAGCAGGTGTTTTCTGTACGAGTGAGGAAGATTGGGGAGCAGGGGGAATTGGGGGGAGACGGAAGCTGGATAGCGAGCTATTCGTGTTTATAAGGCCCGCTGCACTAACTACTCGCTTTTTCCCAAGAACCGCTCTCTTCTTTTGCGTTGCTGCATTGGAGTTGGTGCATGGACTTGGCTGACTGGCCATGCATGCAGGATGCATGTGCCCGCCGGCCACTGCATGCGCCTGGTTTGTTACTAGGCCTATTTAATAGGGTGGTTATGGAGTAAATTAAGGAGATTTATTTTCTCTGTGTGCATCCACAAAATTAGAGGATGCTGTACTGGATGCAGACACTCACATTAAACTAAGCTTCAGAAGATATGGTATGCATACTAACATTGAGAAGAACAAAAGTTCAACACGTTTATGCATCTCAATGATTCACCATACTATAACCAATACAAAGCTGTGAGAAGGTGTGGAAATAAAGAAAATCGGTCGATGCTTCTCTGAGCAAAGGGCCTCCCTACGCACGTATTAATTTCCTGGGCATGCTTGTCTCTTCTCAATGTTGCGAGCACTTTGAGCATGTTGGCAACTCCACAGCTAGCTAGCTGCGTCATCTTGCAATTGATACTGACACATTTGCAGCAAACACATGAGGCAATAGAGATGACTCAACATGAGTCCATATTGTGCAGTTCCCCTGAAATCATCTTCATTGTCCTGAATCTGAAAAGTTAGGAAAACAATAGCTATACTTAAACGGTGTTGCAAAATAGTAGCACATATCAATAGCTCAGCATGACAAAACACGATCATCTAGACGAAGGGGATACTGACCTGCGTGGGGAATATTATATATAATTTCATAAGTCCTTGGTTGATTTCCACCTTCGGCTGCATTGCTTGTTTGCTCCTCCACACATGACAGGATCGTTCTGCACTACATTCAACAAGTCAATGTACGAATAAGCTAATTTCATCTTGTGGTGGTCATTGTACCTAGTTATGAATGTAGGAATACCTGGAGCACCATGAGGTTAGCTGACAGCAGGTAGATGCAGCCATATAAATTTTGTGCGGTGCTACCAAAATTGAGGCTTGTATCCCTTCCCGTTATGAGAATTCTTCTTGAAGTTTGATGTGATCACCCCTAGCTATGTAGCTAATATTATTGCACCATCGGAGAAGGTCACGGCTGAGAAGGATGCATGCGACTCTGGCTGTAGAAAATATATCATACCAGCACAACATGGAGTAGAAGCTGGCATGAGGAGAACAGGTGCAGGTATACTTGGGCCCGTACCGCGAGCATATCAGTCGATGCTACAACATAAATATCAATCGCCAGCGACACCAGCAACAGAAGATATCAAGCCAAACTTCCAGACTCCACCTCGTTGAAATTAATTAAACCATATACATGAAGGTCTCCTAGTTATACGGAGAATTTACTACATTAGTTTTGCTCCTCCTAGTTAATTAGTTTTTTTTTCAAGTCTGTTGGTGTGTCCTTGTGAGTTCCGGCGACTTGATTTCCAGGGCACTAGTTAGTTCGGTTCTTGACCTGCAAGGATCGATCTCATCTCTTTTCCTTCCGTCTGCTGCTGCTTAGTTCTCATCTGCTAATTATTCCGTTCCCGCCGCCGCCGCCACTAATCATCATTAGCATAATCCATCCATCTAGTCTAGCTCTAGTACTACTACACCACGTCCACTACTTCCGATCCATCTAGTTCAAGTTCTTCCACACGTACACATCTCTACACATATATATCTCTGTCTGCTCTAGTACACTACTTCCGATCAAGTATATTCTGCTAGCTCTTTGCGCCGGTGAAAGATCAGGGAAATCCCACAAAATCGACTCAAAGCTATTTGAGCCGTATCAGCTGGTATCAGAGAGCGCCATGTTTATCACTGCGCGCGATGTCAACCGCAAGCAAGAGTGACGAGGATGAGGTGCGGGAGGATGACGGGCTGCCGCAATATGGTCCCGATCTGGACCTAGGTGTCCGTGCTATGTTCAAGGCTACATACCAGCACTTCGACAGCCACATGAAGGCCCTCGATGAGACGGTTGATACGTGTCACATCCCTAGTTCTAGTAATGCCTAGTGCTAGCATCTGGTGTTGCATCATGTTTACTTTTCACAGAAAGTTGAAATGGGGATGACAGAACCCCCAGCACCCCCCTGAAAATAACTAGGGTTTACCAAAATCTTTTTCAATGAACCTGAAATGCCCTTCTAAAATGTCCATCATTTTTGTCTTGGTCCAGAACCTCTGCCAAAATTGGTTCACATTTTTCTAGGACACATAAGGTCACTGGATTAAATCATTACCTATTTGCATTTGGGCATTTAAATGCTATAAAATAATTCAAATGCCCAAATAATTCTGGATTTAAGTGAGGGCTGTTAGGAATAATCCCAACAGAACCCACAATTATCTTCAGGATTTATGGAAACGTTTTAGTATTTTTAATAAAGCCCAACAGTTGCAGAAAATTAGAAAACAACAAGCAATTTAGAAAAGAGAGAGAGAGAGAGAAAGGCCAGAGGCCACTTACCTGGCTGGCCCGGCCCATCTGGCCTGTGCCAGTCATCACCTACCTCTGCCAGTAGGCAGATGAGTGACACCGCGACGCTGCCGAGCTCGCCACACCACCTCCCTGCTTGCCTGCCTCACCGAGGCGCCTCGAAGCCCCTCCTCGGCGCCGCTCTGGACCCCCTGACCCCCTCACTCTCCCCCTTGTCTCTCCCTCGCCTCTCTCTCTCGCACACCCGAGTGCTCACCGCCGCCGCTCGCTGCTGCCATGGCCACCATCATCGCCTCGCCTCACCATCGTGTCCTAGAGCTTCGCCATCGTCACCTACGCCTCCCCGACGACCCACGTGCCACCGGACGCCCCGAACGACCTCACCGAGCTCGTCTTCAACCTCCCGATGCCGGAGATCCCCTTGCCGCCCTGCTTTGCTCCAGTTCCTCCCCGAGGCCGCCGTCTATGTTGCTGTGACCGCTGGGAGCCACTGACCCTTCTCCCCCTCTCCGTTCTTGCTCTCGTGCACTGTACACGCCGCCCCAAGCTCGCCCGCACGCACCGCCGCCTGTGCTCGCTGCCGACGTGTCTCCGACCATCTAATAGTCCATCTGTCGTGCCCAGCTTCCTTAGCGCACCGCATAGATCACGTAGGTGCCCCGCACGAGCCACCACGGCCGTCACAGCGACGACCCCAAGCTCACCCGAGCTCCAGCAGCCGCCAAGGTCGTCGCCGGCGTCGTTTCTGGCCTCCCCGCATCCAGCCACTAGCACCATTAGATGCGGCGCATGCCTAGCTGCACGTAGCGCATCTCCGCTATCTATTTGGTCGACGGAGGACCAAATCCGAAGCCCGCCGCCGCATCTGGCCTCGCCGCCGGCAGAACGCCGATGGGTTTGACCCACTTTGACCACGACTGGCCCCCCCTGTGTCGATGACATGTGGGGCCGGCCTTTGACTAGAGTTAGTTTAGGTTTTAGTTAGTGATAATTACCACTGTTAGAGGTTAATCACCTCGCTAACTAAACTCTGTATCACTGACATGTGGGCCCACGCCCACTAACACATTTAGTTAGGATTAAATTAGCACTAACAGTCTCTATTATTTAGCCTAGTCAATGACTAGTGGGTCCCAGCGTCAGGTTTGACCTGTGCCGACACTGTTGACCTGATGACGTCATCCTGACGTCAGGCTGACGCAGTAATGCTTTTCTGGATTTTAAATAAATCTATTTGATTTATTTAATTTCAGAAAATATCCAAAACTTCTAAAAATCATATAAAATCAACCGTAACTCCAAATGAAACAAGTTATATATGAAAAATTATCAAAAAAATCCAAAGAATCTGTTTACGGCATTTTCATGCATGTTTGAGCAACCTAAAGCTACTGTATATGACAATTTGAATTAATGGCATTTGAAATGTCATATATGGAGCTTGAATTTGAATCTTGGATTCAAACCGACTCCATTTAAACTTGCTGCTAGTTGCATTAGCTCGAACCACAACATATTTCCATGTCATGATCATGCATCATATTGTGCATTGCATTGATTGAGTTCTTCCTTGTTTGTCGGTGCTTGTCCCCTCTCAGTAGACGTGTACCGACGATGTGATCAGTGACACCGATGAAGAACTATACTATCTTCAGAAGTGCCAGGCAAGCAAAACCCCCTTGTTCATTCCGATACAATCCCACTCTCTCGCTCCTGCTCTCTTTTACTGCATTAGGACAACAATGATTCATCTGTTACTTGCTGCGGTAGCTGAACCCCTTTATCCTTTGCATGACCTGTCATTGCCATAGTAAGTAGATGAAACCCACTAGCATGAGTAGGAGTTGTTTGAGCCCTGTTATGCCTACTCATTCATGCTTGTTCGTCATGGCTGCTACTGCTTAGAGTTGAGTCTGGTCTAATTCATCGGGGATGAATCAGAGATGTGTGAACATGTCCTACTGTGTGTGAGCTAAGTGTGTGAATACGATTTGGTAAAGGTAGCGGTGAGAGGCCATGTAGGAGTACATGGTGGGTTGTCTCATTGAAGCCATCCTCAGGAACTGAGTTCTGTGTTTGTGATCCATGAAACAGTTACTACCACGCATTGGGCCCAAAACCAATGGACCCTCTCGGCTTCTTAATCACCCTTGTCCTCTATCCAGGAGTTGCAAGTAGTTCCTGGTGTTTGTAGTATGCTGGAGGCCATGGGCAGCGCTGACCTGAGGGGTGGGCTGTGATGCAGTAGGCACGTGGCACGGTGTACCGGGTGCCCTTTGGTGTCTCGGGAACCCTGCACACATCGTTCGGGGCCGTATGTGGAAACCTCGGCCGGACTCCCTGCGGATGGAACCTGAATATGCGATAAACCTGGACTAGAGACTTGGGTGTTTAGGTCGGTCGTGGCCGACACCCTCGCCAGGCTTCCACTTGAAGGTTGCCGAGATACATGATGTGTACATGGCGGTAAGTGGCGAGAGCGTGTGTGAAGAAGTACACCCCTGCAGGGTTAACATCATCCATTCGAATAGCCGTGTCCGCGGTAAAGGACTTCTGGGTTGCCTGTACAGTTCATAGACAAGTGAAAGTGGATATTCCAAAATACGCATGATAAGCGTGAGTGCTATGGATGGCGTTCTCATAGGGAGAGGGGAGCGGATCCATAGTGGTGTATTGATATGGTGAATATGTGGACTCGTGTGCGCCACCTCAAAAGAGTTACTTGCAGTCGTAGTTCAGGATAGCCATCGAGTCAAAGCTGGCTTGCTGCAGTTAAACCCCACCATCCCCTTTGTTGATAATGATGCATATGTAGTTAGTTCTGATGTAAGTCTTGCTGGGTACATCTGTACTCACATTTGCCTATTTTATGTTTTTGAAGAGAGACTTCAGTCTCACTAGTAGTTCCGCATGAACTTCGACGTTTAGCTTGTTACCTCAGCTACGATCTTGTGCCCTCGGTAGGATCTTGTAGATAATCAGGCTTCTCAGCCTTTTTCATTTATAAATGTCTATACTCAGACATGTTAAGCTTCCGCTTGTGCTTTGACTTGTATGCTCTGAATGTTGGGTCATGAGACCCATGTTTGTAATATCTCGCTCCTCAAAGCCTATTAAATGAAATACTTGAGTTGGTGAGTCATGTTGTGATGCCATGTTGTATTTGCACATATCGAGCATATTGTGTGTATGCTATTGAAATGCTTGGTATGTGTGGGATCTGACTATCTAGTTGTTTATCATTGGTAGCCTCTCTTATCGGGAAACTTCTCCTAGTGCTTCCACTAAGCCCTGGTAGCTTGCTACTGCTCCGGAACACTTAGGCTGGCTGGCATGTGTCCTTCTTCATTCTTGTGTCCGTCCCTTCGGGGAAATGTCACTCGGTGTCTACCGGAGTCCTGTTAGCCTACTATAGCCCGGTTTACTGGAGTCCTACTAGCCCAGTTGCTACAGCCCGGATTCACTCGCTGATGACCGACACGTTTGTTGTTGGGTCATGTATGCATGTCCATGTAAGTTAGTGCCACTTTGGGTTTACGACTAGCCATGTCAGCCCGGGTTCTTTGTCATATGCATGCTAGCGACACTATCAGATACGTGAGCCAAAAGGCGCAAACGGTCCCGGGCCTGGTAAGGCGACACCCGCGGGAATACCATGCGTGAGGCCACAAAGGGATATGAGGTGTTACATGCTAGATCGGTGTGGCATAGGATCGGGGTCCTGACAGCTTTGGTATCAGAGCCTGACTGCCTGTAGGATTACCAAGCCAAACTGGTCGAAGTTGAGTCTAGAAATTCTTTAGTTATGTAAGGGAATTGATTGTGGAATGGAACGTAAGGCTCTTTTTACTCCTTTACCTTATGCCCTTCTGATCTGAGTCATCTTATCTTCCTATGGGGTTAAGGAACTAGGCTTTCTCTTCTTTCTATGTAGATTACGTGTTACTAATCAGTAGACTCATAAGATTGTTGGATTTAAGCCTCAGTTCAGTTTCTACCTCCGTATGTTAACTGTTGACCTCAAAACCTTGATATTGTGCTTCTGAGTGGTTATGCCACCATTTTTGTAGCATGTCGTTATGCTGTCTGAGTCATTCCAGGTTTCTAAATAGTCTGAAGCATTTACAAAATCCCTTCCTCCCGTTTCGATGTTCCCTTGGGCCAGATTAACCACACTAATCGGTGAGTTGAGGTACTTTGTTGCCTTGACATATATGTTGGAGTTATTATTATGACCCAAGGTGTCTTAGAGTGCCACCTAGTAATCGAACCATGTTTTGCGTTCCTAGTGTGATGATTCTGGCCATTATTCTCGAAAGCATCCTGTGATGCCATTTAGTTAGCACATATTCTAATCCTGGGTTACGAACCCCAGATTCACCCCACTTACCTCATGTTGATAGTGTTTGCTAGTTCCTTTAGGAAATTAGTAACCTTTGCATTAGTCCTCGAGGTTCGTGGTATTCCCTTCTTCCAAATACTATGAACCACTTACGGCAGATGGTTGTTGGATCAAAAGATCACAACAGGAGTGCTCTCGATGGGTTCTCCATTCTATATTGCGACTCTGCCAATTCTACTTTTCTGCATGGTTATCCGGAAGAAACTTGTTGAACTTGGTTCGACATACTAATCTATGCATCCACAATTCTGAAAATCGTATGTTCCTTTGAGTTGTCCTGCTTTAGTTGTCCTTCGACCCTCATCTATCAATTAATAGTCAAGAGTATGCATGCATTCGTTCATTGATGCCTGTTACTCTTGTGGTCCGTCAAGCCATTCTATTCCAAAATGACTAGGAGAAACAAACTCCAGTATCTCATCCTTTTCCAGGATTGGGTCAAAGCAGTTCTGTTCCGCGGATCAAATACTATTCCAGCTTTTGTTCTATTCTACCTTGGAGTGTTACCCTCTTCATGTCAGGATCGTCATGAGAATTGCATCATCTCGTATGAATTCTTGACGCAGTGATACTTCTTGCCATCATTGCTCATTCCTCGGTTTTCCATGTTGTTGCAACCGGAATGCCGACAGGTGAACTTTGATGTGTGAAATCAATACTCAGAGCAACTCGTTGCTTGGTAGTAAATGGACAATATTCTCATTCTTAGCGTGTTGGTTATTGAATCATCATTCTAAGATAGATTGTGCTACCTAGTCCTTATTTCTGGTGCACTCTTTGATCAATGAGTCATGATTATTCAATCCCTTGCTTATTTGATCATATGGTCTTGCTCTGAAAAGCAAGATTGTTCTCGAGCTTAGTAACATATTGGTGGTTCGTGATGTCCCGAATATCTTCTCGGATGTATTACCAGGTTGTCACCTGACCGCTATGTTGAGTTCGCGATCATGTTGGTTTTCCTCCAAACCACCCACTCTCCAAGATTTTGTGTTGGATACCCTGAACTAGTCGGTTGAGCTAAACAACAACTTGGGGAGTTGGAAGATAAAGCTTTATCTGACTTAGTTCATTCCAAAGGTATATCTTTTGTGTGTGTGTGCGTTGAAGAAAGATGATATCTCCATCGATTGGTCCTCGTGATCAGTTGTTGGATCTATTGCCTTGTCAAAACTTTGACTTGAGTATGGGCTATCATCAAATCAAATCAGAACCAATGATGTTCATAATGTTGTCTTACTCGTGGTTGATCCCTTGAGCATACACCATTATATCTTTTGGGTCTGACCAATGCTATCACTTGTTCACATAATTGTGGAACTCCATTTTTATGGTAACCTGGATGAATTGTTGTTGAGCCCATCAACAACATCCTTGTCCTCTCCATAATTTTGTTGAACATTAAGCCAGTGTTGGAAACTTTTATAAGCGTTATCTTCATGTCCCGTGCATGGAGCATATGCCCGGACGAAAGAAGTGATTTCCTCTAATTCATGTGCATTTGATGCAAGTTGCCGCCATGGATTTGAGAAATTCAATGTTGCTTCCTTTGGAATCATCCCAAATCACTCATGCACATGTGCGAAGTACTTTGTGGTTTGGAGACTTGCAACCTTCACTCTATATGTGTCCCTACCACACCAAGCCACTAATTGATTTGTTCAAGGAGAAGAAGTTCCTTCTTAAGAATCACGACTTATGTTAGGACTTTTCTATCCTCGTTGATGGTTCCCCTCCTGAACTCGGTAGTGTTTTGTTGTAAGACTACCATGTGTTCATGCTTGTCTGGGACAACGTGTTCACATGTTTGTAGCAGAACCAGCTCATGTTTTGGAGCTTGCTATCGTAGTTCATTCCCTGAGAATCTCGCAACGTCATCTCGTTGATTTGTGTTGCCAACTTTAATTTTTTCTTTCTAGACTTGATGAGTCTAGAATATTCTGACACCAACCAGATCTGAATCTCACGCAGATATGATGATGGGAACGTTTCCCAAGAACTACAATATTGATCTCTCTGTAACCTTGTAAAGTGGTTGTTGTGGACAACACACCCAACCGGAAGACCCATTATTGTAGTATCTTGATTGAGGAAGTTGGCCACCTCCCCATGAGGATTTCGTAGGATTTACTCCATAGTTATTCCTTATGGATTATTGTGCTCCCGAAGTCCGACCTTTTACTCGATGTTTTGGGTACCAAACCATTTTAATTAAATGGGTTGCACTAGCACATCAAGGAGAACATTAGAAGCGGAGTGCTAAATGTCTCTCGGTCGATCATCCAGATTTTTTCCCCTTGGCCCCGCTAAGGTGAAATCTGAGAAAGTGTTATCTTCCTTCGTATCTGCATCCTCCGCCGGTATTCATCACGATAGTATGTTGTGTTGCCAGGATCCTTGACACGGATATTGGTAAAGCCTTGATGAATATGGAAATGCTCAAGTTCTTGAGAGCACGCGCAAGTGTTAGGTTTTATCATCGGCATTAATTGCATAGTGCTCTCAGTTTCCTCGGTTATGCTATAACCCTTTCAAACAGTGGATTCACTCTCTTCTGTTGGGTTTCTCCCCAGTTACCAGAATCATTCCCATCATTTGCATGTTGTTCCCAGCTTGCACCGCCATCGTGCCACCCTACTCTGGATTACCCTTCTCAGTAATTACTGATCGGGATCATCCTCAAAGTGGTCCTACCATGGGTTCCATCCATTCCCGATGATAAGAAAAATCATCCCTTGTGTTGTCTTCAACAAGGTAGTCCACATCATCCATTCTGGCCCGAGAATGTCATTCTTTCAGACTCCTTCAAATTATCGATTGTGATTTGCCTTAGGCTGGTATAAAGAGTTTCAATGATCTCTGAATCAAAGGTAATTCTTTTTGCCACTTAAGGGGATATATCTACGAGTCACCATCCCTAAGGTGTCTCGTTGTGGTATCATGGAAAACTCAACTCCTCGCTACGTTGACAACCGTTCAACACCTTTTAAAGTGTGGATCTGTTGTCTACATAGTGAGTCCTCGTCATCTGTTTCACTCCATCCCTTCGGATGTATGCCTCGTGTCTCAGCTCGAGAGATGTTTATACGTCTCATACCGCGAGTAGATCTTGTGATCATTAAGATGATCCATCTATGTAGACATGTCTCGTTTTTTATCCTCGTGTTGGATGAAGATCTCAAAAGCAAATACGCCAAGATCAATTTGAGTCGACAAATAAACAACCCCGAGAAGACAGTTGGATCATGAAGTTTGTGATACTTAGTGTCCCCTTTGTCTTCTTACCTCACGTCTTGAATCTCGGGACGAGATTCTTGTTTAGTGGGGGTGAGTTGTCACATCCCTAGTTCTAGTAATGCCTAGTGCTAGCATCTGGTGTTGCATCATGTTTACTTTTCACAGAAAGTTGAAATGGGGATGACAGAAGCCCCAGCACCCCTCGTGAAAACTACTAGGGTTTACCAAAATCTTTTTCAATGAACCTGAAATACCCTTCTAAAATGTCCATCATTTGTCTTGGTCCAGAATCTCTGCCAAAATTGGTTCACATTTTTCTAGGACACATAAGGTCACTGGATTAAATCATTACCTATTTGCATTTGGGCATTTAAATGCTATAAAATAATTCAAATGCCCAAATAATTCTAGATTTAAGTGAGGTCTGTTAGGAATAATCCCAACAAAGCCCACAATTATTTTCAGGATTCATGGAAACGTTTTAGTATTTTTAATAAAGCCCAACAGTTGCAGAAAATTAGAAAACAACAAGCAATTTAGAAAAGAGAGAGAGAGAGAAAGGCCAGAGGCCACTTACCTGGCTGGCCCGGCCCATCTGGCCTGTGCCAGTCATCACCTACCTTTGCCAGTAGGCAGAGGAGGGACACCGCGACGCCGCCGAGCTCGCCATGCCACCTCCCTGCTTGCCCGCCTCACCGAGGCGCCTCGAAGCACCTCGGTGCCGCTCTGGACCCCCTCACTCTCCCCCTTGTCTCTCCCTCGCCTCTCTTTCTCGCACACCCGAGTGCTCATCGCCGCCGCTCGCTGCTGCCACGGCCACCGTCATCGCCTCGCCTCACCATCGTGTCCCAGAGCTCCGCCGTCGTCTCCTACGCCTCCCCGATGACCCACGTGCCACCGGACGCCCCGAACGACCTCACCGAGCTCGTCTTCAACCTCCCGATGCCGGAGATCCCCTTGCCGCCCTGCTTTGCTCCAGTTCCTCCCCGAGGCCGCCGTCTATGTTGCCGTGACCGCTGTGAGCCACTGACCCTTCTCCCCCTCTCCATTCTTCCTCTCGTGCACCACACACGCCGCCCCGAGCTCGCCCACATGCACCACCGCCTGTGCTCGCCGCCGACGTGTCTCCGGCCATCTAATGGTCCGTCTGTCGTGCTCAGCTTCCTCCACGTGCCGTGTAGATCACGTAGGTGCCTCGCACGAGCCACCACGACCGTCACAGTGACGACCCCAAGCTCACCCGAGCTCTGGCAGCCGCCAAGGTCGTCGTCGGCGTCGTTTCTGGCCTCCCCGCGTCCAGCCACTAGCACCATTGGATGCGGCGCATGCCTAGCTGCACGGAGCGCATCTCCGCTGTCTATTTGGTCGACGGAGGACCAAATCCGAAGCCCGCCGCCGCATCTGGCCTCGCCGCCGGCAGAACACCGATGGGTTTAACCCACTTTGACCACGACTGGGCCCCCCCTGTGTCGATGACATGTGGGGCTGGCCTTTGACTAGAGTTAGTTTAGGTTTTAGTTAGTGATAATTACCACTGTTATAGGTTAATCACCTCGCTAACTAAACTCTATATCACTGAGATGTGGGCCCACGCCCACTAACACGTTTAGTTAGGATTAAATTAGCACTATTAGTCTCTTTTATTTAGCCTAGTCACTGACCAGTGGGTCCCAGCGTCAGGTTTGACCTATGCCGACACTGTTGACCTGATGACGTCATCCTGACATCAGGCTGACACAGTAATGCTTTCCTGGATTTTAAATATATCTATTTGATTTATTTAATTTCAGAAAATATCCAAAACTTCTAAAAATCATATAAAATCAACCGTAACTCCAAATGAAACAAGTTATATATGAAAAATTATCAGAAAAATCCAAAGAATCTGTTTACGGCATTTTCATGCATGTTTGAGCAACCTAAAGGTACTGTATATGACAATTTGGATTAATGGCATTTGAAATGTCATATATGGAGCTTGAATTTGAATCTTGGATTCAAACCAACTCCATTTAAACTTGTTGCTAGTTGCATTAGCTCAAACCACAACATATTTCCATGTCATGATCATGCATAATATTGTGCATTGCATTGATTGAGTTCTTCCTTGTTTGTCGGTGCTTGTCCCCTCTCAGTAGACGTGTACCGACGATGTGATCGATGACACCGATGAAGAACTATACTATCTTCAGAAGTGCCAGGCAAGCAAAACCCCCTTGTTCATTCCGATACAATCCCACTCTCTCGCTCCTGCTCTCTTTTACTGCATTAGGACAACAACGATTCATCTGTTACTTGCTGCGGTAGCTGAACCCCTTTATCCTTTGCATGACTTGTCATTGCCACAGTAAATAGATGAAACCCACTAGCATGAGTAGGAGTTGTTTGAGCCCTGTTGTGCCTATTCATTCATGCTTGTTCGTCATGCCTGCTACTGCTTAGAGTTGAGTCTGGTCTGATTCATCGGGGATGAATCAGAGGTGTATGAACATGTCCTACTATGTGTGAGCTAAGTGTGTGAATACGATATGGTAAAGGTAGCGGTGAGAGGCCATGTAGGAGTACATGGTGGGTTGTCTCATTGAAGCCGTCCTCAGGAACTGAGTTCTGTGTTTGTGATCCATGAAATAGTTACTACCATGCATTGGGCCCTGAAATATGACCCCGCTCGACTTCTTAATCACCCTTGTCCTCTATCCAGGAGTTGCAAGTAGTTTCTGGTGTTTGTAGTATGCTGGAGGCCGTGGGCAGCGCTGACCTGAGGGGTGGGCTATGATGCGGTAGGCACGTGGCACGGTGTACCAGGCGCCCGTTTGGTGTCTCGGGAAACCTGCACACATTGTTCGGGGCCGTATGTGGAAACCTCGACCGGACTCCCTGCGGATGGAACCTGAATAGGCGATAAACCTGGACTAGAGACTTGAGTGTTTAGGTAGGTCGTGGCTACACCCACGTCGGCTTTCGCTTGAAGGTTGCCAAGCACATGTCGTGTGCAGACGCTAAGTGGTGGAACATGTATGAAGAAGTACACCCCTGCAGGGTTAACATCATCTATTCAAATAGCCGTGTCCGCAGTAAAGGACTTCTGGGTTGCCTGTACAGTTCATAGATAAGTGAAAGTGGATATAAGCGTGAGTGCTATGGATGGCGTTCTCGTAGGGAGACGGGAGCGGATCTATAGTGGTGTATTGATATGGTGAATATGTGGACTCGTGTGCGCCACCTCAAAAGAGTTACTTGCAGTCGTAGTTCAGGATATCCACCGAGTCAAAGCTGGCTTGCTGCAGTTAAACCCCACCATCCCCTTTGTTGATAATGATGCATATGTAGTTAGTTCTGATGTAAGTCTTGCTGGGTACATTTGTACTCACGTTTTCCTATTTTATGTTTTTGCAGAGAGACTTCAGTCTCATTAGTAGTTCCGCATGAACTTCGACGTTTAGCTTGTTACCTCAGCTACAATCTTGTGCCCTCGGCAGGATCTTGTAGGTAGTCAGGCTTCTCAGCCTTTTTCATTTATAAATGTCTATACTCGGACATGTTAAGCTTCCGCTTGTGCTTTGACTTGTATGCTCTGAATGTTGGGTCATGAGACCCATGTTTGTAATATCTCGCTCCTTGGTGCCTATTAAATGAAATACTTGAGTTGTAGAGTCATGTTGTGATGCCATGTTGTATTTGCACATATCGAGCATATTGTGTGTATGCTATTGAAATGCTTGGTATGTGTGGGATTTGACTATCTAGTTGTTTATCCTTGGTAGCCTCTCTTACCGGGAAATGTCTCCTAGTGCTTCCACTGAGCCCTGGTAGCTTGCTACTTCTTCGGAACACTTAGGCTGGCCGACATGTGTCCTTCTTCGTTCCTGGGTCTGTCCCTTTGGGGAAATGTCACTCGGTGTCTACCGGCCCAGTTGCTACAGCCCGGATTCACTCGCTGATGACTGACACATTCGTTGTTGGGTCATGTATGCCTGTCCCTGTAAGTTAGTGCCACTTTGGGTTTACGACTAGCCATGTCAGCCCGGGTTCTTTGTCATATGCATGCTAGCGACACTATCATATATGTGAGCCCAAAGGCGCAAACGGTCCCGGGCCTGGTAAGGCGACACCCGTGGGAATACCATGCGTGAGGCCGCAAAGGGATATGAGGTGTTACATGCTAGATTGGTGTGGCATAAGATCGGGGTCCTGACAATACGTCTCCAATGTATCTATAATTTATGAAGCATTCATGCTATTTTATTATCTGTTTTGAATGATTATGGGCTTTATTATACACTTTTATATTACTTTTGGGACTAACCTATTAACCGGAGGCCTAGCCCATATTGCTGTTTTATTGCCTGTTTCAGTATTTCGAAGAAAAGGAATATCAAACGGAGACCAAACGGAATGAAACCTTCGGTAGCATTATTTTTGGGAAGAAGATCATCCTGGAGACTTGGAGTTTACGTCAGAAGATCCTCGAGGAGGCCAGGAGATAGGGGGGGTGCGCCCCCCCTACTGGGCGCGCCCCCTGTCTCGTGGGCCCCTCGAGCACCACCCGACCGACTTCTTTCACCTATATAAGCCTACGTACCCTAAAAACATCGAATATCAAGATAGATCGGGAGTTCCGCCACCGCAAGCCTCTGTAGCCACCAAAAACCTCTCGGGAGCCCGTTCCGGCATCGTGCCGGAGGGGGGATCCTTCACCGGTGGCCATCTTCATCATCCCGGCGCTCTCCATGATGAGGAGAGAGTAGTTCACCCTCGGGGCTGAGGGTATGTACCAGTAGCCATGTGTTTGATCTCTCTCTCTCTCTCTCTCTCTCTCTCGTGTTCTCTCTCGTGTTCCCTCTATGGCACGATCTTGATGTATCCCGAGCTTTGCTATTGTAGTTGGATCTTATGATGTTTCTCCCCCTCTACTCTCTTGTGATGAATTGAGTTTTCCCTTTGAAGTTATCTTATAGGATTGAGTCTTTTATGAGAACACTTGATGTATGTCTTGCCATGCTTATCTGTGGTGACAATGGGATATCATGTGCCACTTGATGTATGTTTTGGTGACCAACTTGCGGGTTCCGCCCATGAACCTATGCATAGGGGTCGACACACGTTCTTGACTCTCCGGTAGAAACTTTGGGGCACTCTTTGAAGTACTTTGTGTTGGTTGAATAGATGAATCTGAGATTGTGTGATGCATATCGTATAATCATGCCCATGGATACTTGAGGTGACAATGGAGTATCTAGGTGACATTAGGGTTTTGGTTGATTTGTGTCTTAAGGTGTTATTCTAGTACGAACTCTTGAATAGATTGATCCGAAAGAATAACTTTGAGGTGGTTTCGTACCCTACCATAATCTCTTCGTTTGTTCTCCACTATTAGTGGCTTTTGAGTGACTCTTTGTTGCATGTTGAGGGATTGTTATATGATCTATCTACTTTATTATTGTTGAGAGAACTTGCACTAGTGAAAGTATGAACCTTAGGCCTTGTTTCCTACCATTGCAATACCGTTTACGCTCACTTTTATCGCTTGCTACCTTGCTGTTTCTCTAATTTCAGGTTACAAATACCTTTATCTACCATCCATATTGCACTTGCATCACCATCTCTTCACCGAACTAGTGCACCTATACAATTCACCATTGTATTGGGTGTGTTGGGGACACAAGAGACTCTTTGTTATTTGGTTGCAGGGTTGTTTGAGAGAGACCATCTTCATCCTATGCCTCCCACGGATTGGTAAACCTTAGGTCATCCACTTGAGGGAAATTTGCTACTGTCCTACAAACCTATACACTTGCAGGCCCAACAACGTCTACAAGAAGAAGGTTGTGTAGTAGACATCAAGATCTTTTCTGGCGCCGTTGCCGGGGAGGCTAGGTAAACGGCACTCACACCCCGTCAACTAAGCTCTTTTCTGGCGCCGTTGCCGGGGAGGTGAGTGCTTGAAGGTATATCTTTAGATCTTGCAATCGAATCTTTTTGTTTCTTGTTTTATCACTAGTTTAGTTTATAAAATAAAACTACAAAAAAATGGAATTTAGTTTGTCTCTTACGCTTCGTCTTTTTAATATCTTTCGTGAGTATGACGGTAAGGAAAATTGTGCTCAAGTGCTAGAAGAAGAATTACATAGAATGCTTGGCATGAAATATGTGAATGATGAGCACGATTGCAATGTTGTTTGTATGAATTCCTTTAATATCCATGATGCTAATGATATGCAAAGCCACAAGCTTGGGGATGCTATGTTTGATGAATATGATATTTTTTGTCCCCCAAGTTTTGATGAGCGAGTTTATTTTGATGATAGCATGCCTCCTATTTATGATGTTTATATTTATGAAAGTGGGTTTGGAAGAGTGTCAACTTTAGGTAGTATTGATCCCACTATTTTGGAGGATATTGAATCTTATTGTGATGAATATGAAAGTGGATTTGGAAGAGTGTCAACTTTATTTAGTGATGATTCCACTATTTTGGAAGAGGTTCCAATTGATTATGAGAACAAAGTTGCTATCTATGATGATTATTGTGATGACCTGTATGCTATTAAGAATAATGATAACCATGAAACTTGTCATCATGATTTTAGTTTTCAATTGGATTATGCCTCACATGATAATTATATTGTTGAGTTTGCTCCCACTATTATTTATGAGAAGAATTTTGCTTATGTGGAGAGTAGTAAATATTCTATGCTTGTAGATCATGAAAATAATGCTTTAGGTGCTGGTTATATTATTTAATTCATTCATGATGCTACTTAAAATTATTATGAGAGAGGAACATATGCTTTTAGGAATTGCAATAATGCCAAGTTTCCTCTCTATGTGCTTAAAATCTTGAAGTTGTGCTTGTTTTACCTTCCTATGCTAGTTGACTATTGTTCCCATAAGTTGTTTGCTCACAAAATCCCCATGCATAAGAAGTGGGTTATACTTAAATGTGCTAGTCATATTCTTCATGATGCTCTCTTTTTGTTTCAATTCTTATCTTTTATGTGAGCATCATTGTCATCATCATGCCTAGCTAAAAAGGCATTGAAGAAAAGTGCTTGTTGGGAGACAACCCAATATTTACCCTTACTGTTTTTGTGTGTTCACATGATTATTCTACTGTAGTAATCATGTTTTATATCTTTTGTTTCAATAAAGTGCCAACTAGAGCCTTTGGGAAGACTTGGGTGAAGTCTTTTTGATCTTGCTGTAAAAAAACAGAAACTTTAGCGCTCACGAGTGTAGCTGCCATTTTTTACTGGAGAGTGATTTTAGGTTGATTCCTTTTGATGAGGACTAATAAACAAATTACTCAGGTCCAAAAATTTATTTCATTATTTTTGGGGTTCCAGAAGTATACGTTTGATACCGATTACTACATACTGTTCTGTTTTTGACAGATTCTATTTTCTATGTGTTGTTTGCTTATTTTGATGCATCTATGGCTAGTATGTAAGGGTATGAACCACAGATAAGTTGGAATACAGTAGGTTTAACACCAATACAAAATAAGTAATGAGTTCATTACAGTATCTTAAAGTGGTGATTTATTTTCTTACACTAATGGAGCTTACGAGTTTTGTTTTGAGTTTTGTGTGGTTGAAGTTTTCAAGTTTTGGGTAAGGATTCGATGGACTATGGAATAAGGAGTGGCAGGAGCCTAAGATTGGGGATGCCCAAGGGACCCCAAGGTAATATTCAAGGACAACCAAGCAACTAAGCTTGGGGATGCCCCGGAAGGCATCCCCTCTTTCGTCTTCGTTCATCGGTAACTTTACTTGGAGCTATATTTTTATTCACCACATGATATGTGTTTTGCTTGGAGTGTCATTTTATTTTGTTATTATTTGCTTTATGTTATTTAGAATAATGTTTTGCATCTCTATTTTCAATAAAAATGTCAAGGATAGCCTTTACCATGCTTATTTTGCTAGTATACAGGTTTCTGTTTGAAAACAGAAAGTTTACCGCTGTTGCAAAAATTCCCTAGAAAAGTCAGAGAGTGATATAATGTTGACTCTTTTTGAACAATGAGATCTGATAAATATTTTACAGCGTAGTATTTTTCTCATAATTTTTGGAGTTAGGGAAGTATGATGAATCTTGCATTCTTTACTGACTATATTGTTTTGGCAGATTGCTGTTATGTTTGCATATGCTTGCTTGTTTAATGATTCTATTTTAGGATAGGAGTATTAAATATGCAGAGACATTTAGTATGCAATGTTGAATAATAATGTTAGTAATTTTTTACAGTATAAAATGATAAGGTTTTGCATTGGTTTATACTAACCTATCTCACGAGTTGTTGTTGAGTTTGTTGTGGATGAAGCTTTCGATAAAAAGAAGAGAAACCATGATATGAGAGGAATTAAGGAGACACAAAAGTTCAAGATTGAGGATGCCCAAGGCACCCCAAGATAATATTTCAAGAAGTCTCAATCATCTAAGCTTGGGGATGCCCCGGTAGGCATCCCACCTTTCTTCTTCAACAACTATCGGTTAGTATCGGTTGAGCCTAAGTTTTTGCTTCTTCACATGAGTCGTGCTATCCTTGCAATGTCATTTTATTTTGATTTGCTTGCTGTTTGAATAAAATACCAAGATCTGAAATTCTTAAATGGGAGAGAGTCTTCACATAGTTGCATAATTATTTAGCTACTCATTGATCTTCACTTATATCTTTTTGGAGTAGTTTGTCATTTACTCGTGTGCTTCACTTATATCCTATGATTAAATGGTTGAATGAGTTGAATGTCATAAATCTGAAATTATATATGTTTGATTTGCTTATCCCATGGGGAGTAATGACTTCACATCTAAGAAGTAGAGGTTATAAATTTATTGATGGTTAGCAAGCATTGTATTGGTCATTTGAACAATTCATGAAAGAATATTGAAGGAAGAGAGATTTCACATATAAATATATTATCATAGACATCTTTTATAATTGTGAGCACTCATTAAGTATGACATGCTAAAGAGTTGATGTTGGACAAGGAAGACAACGTAATGGGTTATGTTTTCTCACATCTCAGTTAAAGTATATTGTCATGGATCATTCAAACATGTTGAGCTTGCCTTTCTCCCCTTGCTAGCCTAAATATCTGTACTAAGCGGGAATACTGCTTGTGCATCCAATATCCTTAAACCCAGTTTTTGCCATGAGTGTCCACCATACCTACCTATATGCGGTATTTACCTGCCGTTCCAAGTAAATTTGCATGTGCCAAACTCTAAACCTTCAAATTATAATCTGTTTTGTATGCCCGAATTGCTCATGTAGCAACTAGGGGCTGTCAGTGTCTTCCATGCTAGGTGGGTTATTCTCAAGAGGAGTGGACTCCGCTCCTCATTCACGAGAAAGTGGCGGTAACCGGGATGCCCAGTCCCATGATCAAAAAGATCAAAATCAAATAAAAAATAATTGCAAACAAAACTCCCCCAGGTTTGATGTTAGTTGGAGGCACCCGTTGTTTCGGGCAAGCCATGGATTGATGATTGTTGGTGGAGGGGGAGTAAAAACTTTTACCATTCTGTTTGGGAACCGCCTATAATGTATGTAGTATGGAAGATATTGGGAAATCTTGGTTGTTATGTTGACAATGAGATCATACCTCTCAAAATTATTTATCTCTATTTCAAAATCGAGATCTGGCACCTCTGCAAATCTCTGCTTCCCTCTGTGAAGGGCCTATCTTTTACTTTATGTCTTTTACTTTATGCAAGAGTCAAGGTGATCTTCACCTTTCCCTTTTTCATTTTATCCTTTGGCAAGCACTTTGTGTTGGGGTGATCTTGATATATATATATCCAATTGAATGTAAGTTAGCATGAACTATTATTGTTGACATCACCCAAAGGTGAATACATTTGGAGGCAACATTATAAGCCCCAATCTTTCTGTGTGTCTCATTAAAACTTCATAACCACAAGTATTGCGTGAGTGTTAGCAATTGTAGAAGACTATATGATAGTTGAGTATGTGAAGTTTGCTAAATCAAAGCTCTGACATAGACCCTTCCTGAAAATAAGATGAATTGTAATTGTTTGATGACTAAGAATGAAGTTTGCTAGTTTTCAAGAAAGTTTATGGTCTATGCTTTAACATGTGAATAGCTTGTTACTCGATTATGAAAAGTTTTATGAGATGAACTACTGTTATGACATATAATGATGCTAGTAAAGGTGATTGAAATTATCATTGATCAAACTTGTGCACCTATAGCATTCACACTTCATAAATTCTTTCTTTTATCATTTACCTACTCGAGGACGAGTAGGAATTAAGCTTGGGGATGCTGATACGTATCCAGCGTATCTGTAATTTATGAAGCATTCATGCTATTTTATTATCTGTTTTGAATTATTATGGGCTTTATTATACACTTTTATATTACTTTTGGGACTAACCTATTAACCGGAGGCCCAGCCCATATTGATGTTTTATTGCCTGTTTCAGTATTTCGAAGAAAAGGAATATCAAATGGAGTCCAAATGGAATGAAACCTTCGGCAGCATTATTTTTGGGAAGAATATAATCCTGGAGACTTGGAGTTTACCTCAAAAGATCCTCGAGGAGGCCAGGAGATAGGGGGGCACGCCCCCCCTATTGGGCGCGCCCCTGTCTCATGGGCCCCTCGAGCACCTCCCGACCGACTTCTTTTGCCTATATAAGCCTACGTACCCTAAAAACATCGAATATCAAGATAGATCGGGAGTTCCGCTGCCGCAAGCCTCTGTAGCCACCAAAAACCTCTCGAGAGCCCGTTCGGGCACCCTGCCGGAGGGGGGATCCTTCACCAGTGGCCATCTTCATCATCCCGGCGCTCTCCATGATGAGGAGGGAGTAGTTCACCCTCGGGGCTTAGGGTATGTACCAGTAGCTATGTGTTTGATCTCTCTCTCTCTCGTGTTCTCTCTCGTGTTCCCTCTATGGCACGATCTTGATGCATCCCGAGCTTTGCTATTGTAGTTGGATCTTATGATGTTTCTCCCCCTCTACTCTCTTGTGATGAATTGAGTTTTCCCTTTGAAGTTATCTTATCGGATTGAGTCTTTTATGAGAACACTTGATGTATGTCTTGCCATGCTTATCTGTGGTGACAATGGGATATCATGTGCCACTTGATGTATGTTTTGGTGACCAACTTGCGGGTTCCGCCCATGAACCTAATCATGCCCACGGATACTTGAGGTGACAATGGAGTATCTAGGTGACATGAGGGTTTTGGTTGATTTGTGTCTTAAGGTGTTATTGTAGTACGAACTCTTGAATAGATTGATCCGAAAGAATAACTTTGAGGTGGTTTCATAGCCTACCATAATCTCTTTGTTTGTTCTCCGCTATTAGTGGCTTTGGAGTGACTCTTTGTTGCATGTTGAGGGATTGTTATATGATCTATCTATGTTATTATTGTTGAGAGAACTTGCACTAGTGACAGTATGAACCTTAGGCCTTGTTTCCTACCATTGCAATACCGTTTACGCCCACTTTTATCGCTTGCTACCTTGCTGTTTTTATAATTTCAGATTACAAATACCTTTATCTACCATCCATATTGCACTTGTATCACCATCTCTTTGCCGAACTAGTGCACCTATACAATTTACCATTGTATTGGGTGTGTTGGGGACACAAGAGACTCTTTGCTATTTGGTTGCAGGGTTGTTTGAGAGAGACCATCTTCATCCTACGCCTCCCATGGATTGATAAACCTTAGGTCATCCACTTGGGGGAAATTTGCTACTGTCCTACAAACCTGTACACTTGCAGGCCCAACAACGTCTACAAGAAGAAGGTTGTGTAGTAGACATCAACGGTGACCGACGGGTTCCAGGCCATGCAAGAAGCCCTCCGTTGCCTAGAGGCAAGGGCAGCCGGCACGGCTGCTCCAGCGAGGGAACAACATGCCCAGCAGCAACGAGCACCTCGACATGTCCGTGATGCGGACGTTGCCAACAACGATGCTGAGTCCGAGGATGGTTCTGATGCTCGCGGCGACTTGCCTCGGCGACCACGACAGGATGCTCGTCCCCATGATGATGGACCAAGGCGGCACCGCGATGAGGACGAGGACGGAGGTATTGGTAGAATAAAAATTACTATACCTTCATTCACAGGAAAAGCCGGTCCCGAGGAGTATCTTGAGTGGGAGATGCGTGTGGAGCAGATTTTTGATTATCACCGTTACTCCGAGGAGCTTAAGATTCGTTTTGCTTCTCTTGAATTTTTAGGTTATGCATTAATTTGGTGGGATCAGCTCAACCGCAATGACGCATGACCAGAATCATGGCGTGAGATGATGTGTACAATGCGTGCTCGCTTTGTGCCAGCTTATTTTCAGGAGGAGCAACACACAAAGCTTCGACGTCTTGTTCAAGGATCCATGACGGTGGATGAGTATTACCAACGGATGCAAGTTCTGATGATTAGAACTAATGTGCATGAGTCTGATGATGCAACAATCACACGCCTCTTTGAGGGGCTGAATGAGGATATACGTGACCATGTTGATTTGATGCAGTATAATGATATGCAAGAGCTTCTTCATCAAGCGGAGCGTGCCGAACAGTGGGTCAAAGCCAAGCAAGTTTCCAAAGGCCGCACTAATTTCAGCATGGGGCGACGTTCCTATTCGCATGACGATGATAATGTCAAACCAGCTTCATCCTATAGGTCAGCTGCTACCGATCACAAGGAGATGAGCAAAGAATCTATGGCCGCGAGCAAAGTGGCTTCAAGGGCTGATTCAAGTGCGTAGTCTGCTATGCGTACTAGTGAGATTGTTTGTTACACATGTGGAGGTAGGGGACACAAACACATTGATTGTCCGAACAAGAAGAGAGTGCTCCTTGTTAATGATGGATATGTTTCTGAAGACAAAACTGACTCAGAGTCTGATGAGCCCAAGGAAGGGGAAAGTGAAGGTAATCCTATCACGTGCTATCCTTTGGATTATGATTTGCCATACATCATGGTGCAATGAGCTAAAGAGGATCAAATTCCAAGCGCGGGACAACGGTGGAAAATTTTTCAGTCACAATGCCGAATCAACAACAAGTATTGCAAGTTGATTATTGATGGAGGGAGCTACACAAACATCATAAGAAAGCGGGTGGTGGATGCTTTAGGAATGAAGGCATGGCCACATCCGCAGCCACATTGCATTGAGTGGTTGTACAACTCCGGACATGTGAAGGTGACTCACAAGGTACCCGTAAAGTTCAGTATTGGCACATATTATGATGAGGTCATTTGTGACGTTGTGCCAATGGATGTGTGCCAATTACTATTGGGTCGTCCGTGGCAATATGATCACAATGCTATACATGAGGGAAGGTTGAACACTTATGTGTTCCGAGATGTTGGCATCAAATGTGTGCTGCAGCCCATGGGTAATAATGCTATCAAGATTGATCCTCTATTTGCCATACACAAGGAGATTTTTAAGGGTGCCCCGAAACCGAGGATGGTTTCGCTTGAAGCGGGAGTGGATGATGTGATCACCCCTAGCTATGTAGCTAATATTATTGCACCATTGGAGAAGGTCACAGCTGAGAAGGATGCATGCAACTCTGGCTGTAGAAAATATATCAGACCAGCACAACATGGAGTAGCAGCTGGCATGAGGAGAACAGGTGCAGGTATACTTGGGCCCGTACCGCGAGCATATCAGTCGATGCTACAACATAAATATCAATCGCCAGTGACACCACCAACAGGAGATATCAAGCCAAACTTTTGGACTCCACCTCATTGGAATTAATTAAACCATATACATGAAGGTCTCCTAGTTATACAGAGAATTTACTACATTAGTTTTGCTCCTCCTAGTTAATTAGTTTTTTTTTCAAGTCCGTTGGTGTGTCCTTGTGAGTTACGGGCTTAGCCCAGGTTGCCTGCGTGAACCTATATAAATAAAGGCCGAGTGGCTATGTAAAAGCTAGGTTTTAGTTGATGGAAAATATTCTCAGATGCATCCGATGATGAGGCAGTTTGTTTCCTGCGTTCCATAATTTGGTTCGTGATTGCTTGTGTTACGGTGACTTGATTTCCAGGGCACTAGTTAGTTCGGTTCTTGACCTGCAAGGATCGATCTCATATCTTTTCCTTCCGTCTGCTGCTGCTGCTTAGTTCTCATCTGCTAATTATTCCGCCACCGCCGCCGCCGCCACTAATCATCATTAGCATATTCCATCCATCTAGTCTAGCTCTAGTACTACTACAACACGTCCACTACTTCCGATCCATCTAGTCCAAGTTCTTCCACACGTACACATCTGTACACATATATATCTCTATCTGCTCTAGTACATCTGCTTCCGATCAAGTATATTCTGCTAGCTCTTTGCGCCGGTGAAAGATCAGGGACATCCCACAAAATCGACTCAAAGCTATTTGAGCCGTATCAAAGTTGCTAGAATGTGACGGCTTGTTCTTTGCATCAAACTTGCCTTTCCCCTGAGATTTGTTCTTGTTGTTTTGGGGATGGTTGGGCTAGAAGTTCTTCTCGTGTACCATGTGGGAATTGGAAGCTCCCTCAGCGACCGGAGCACGTGTGTCTTTTGCTCTCGCCTTCTCCTCAAAATCAGGAGTGCTAATGAGATCCAAAACAGAAAACTCATGTCTCTTGTTTTTCAGAGAAGTAGAAAAATCATTCCACAAAGGTGGAAGCTTAGCAATGATGGTCCCAGCAACAAATTTGTCCGACAACACACACTTAAAGTACTCAAGTTCCTTAGAGAGTGACTGTATCTCATGAGTCTGCTGAACAACAGAGCGCTCATCAGTCATCTGGAACGGCGCAAAACCATATGATATATCGGCGGCTAGGGTAGAGCATGTCAGGTCGGTCGTGCGAGTAAGACCAAGTATAATAGCAGGCCTTTGGCCCCCAAACCCCACGTCCAAGTCAATAATATCCCACCAAGGTTTGTCTAAAAAAACAGAGTAATTAAGGTGTCCGTTAGTCCCTTTAGTATAAATACTATATCATTAATAATGGCCCCACCTTTTGTCTCACAAAGTATGTTGGGGCTCCTGCTACAACCGGCTACAAGTTTACAATTCACTTCTCTTCTCTCTCCTCTTCTCTCTCCTTCAACTAAGCACAAATACTATATTTAAATCCTTATAGCCTGCTTATGTCATCTAATTGTAGTACTTGCTCTAAAGTTACTCTCCACTGTGTAGTCTGAAATGTCGGGCGTGCAGCGGGCAATGCCCTCGGTCGGCACGCCGCTTCAACGGCGGAAGTAGTGAGAGGTCGTGTCGCCCTGACTTGCCATCAATGTGGAGCAGCAGGCTCATCTGGCACCGGGAGGGAAGCGCGCGCGGGAGGGGGAGGGTTTTTTGTTGGGCCAAGAAGGTGAGAAGCCAACTTGGGATCGGTTCGGACGGGGAAATATCATGTGCTCCCATACTCTGCATATGACACTAGTCTATGTTACTACTCCCTCCTTTCCAGTTTATAGAGATGGTTAGAGTAACACAATAATATGTTACAGTATAAGTTACTCCCCACTATGACCAGCCTTGGCCTCTCCCAGTGCTCCACCATGTATAGCTGCTAAGCCTACCACGTAGGCATAAAATATGATGTGGCAAGTTAATTAAGAAGAGAGAGACTAGTTTGGTGACCGCAGGAAGAAACGGTGGAAAGACAGTTTTGAGTCTATAGCTAAATAAATGAAGCAAGCTTAGCAACAACAAACTAAGCACCTATGCATTGAGGACTTGAGTTACTAAGCAATTTAATGCACTTAACACCTCATCTAAACACATCTAAGCACTTAGCACTTAGCACCCCCTTGACTATGGACCTTGACGGTGTACGTCACCTTGTGTATCATAATTTTCCTCATCATCATCTGAGTCCTAGAAGATCTCACCCACACCATCATTAGGCATGCAACCGCCTTGATAGACAACATGCACAGAAGGAGTAGAGGCGACTGGGGACACACCACGTCGTGGGCACTCCGTACATGCTCATGTGCGTGCAGCATGGGTGTTTTTCCATCGATGCTAGATCTAAGGCCGAGGCTGCGTCGTCTTCGTCTCCGACTAGTCGTTGAGCAACGATGACAAAGATGTGTTGCAAGAGATGGGTAGGCGCTGTTGTGTGTGAGCTTTGCCGTAGCACGACGAACCGGATGTCACCGCAGATGGCGCATGCCTCCATGCAGCCGAGTGTGTGCGCATGCATGTGTTATTCACGTGCTTCTGTGGTCGAGTGTGTGTGCATGCACGTGTTGTGTACGTGCAGTGTGTGCTCCATGTTGTGCGCGTATGTGCATGAGTTGGATCGGATGGAGTTAGTGCATTGGTGTGTGTACATGCGTGGCTGCATGCGTCCTGTACATGCGTGGCTTGTTGCGTGGTTATCAATATAAACTATAAAACATCTTCAACTTAGCATCCTGATGTATTGTTTCTAGTGGTTAGAAAAGAGTTCATGTTCTTTTATTTGTTTATAGGTGGGCAGGCGGCAAAAAACAGGGGAAAACGTGCAAGGTTCCTTGCAGACGCTCCACCGCAAGGTTCCTTGCTCCTTCTCGGTCGTCGAGAATCTATGTTCTTCAACTCTTTTCTTTTACATGAGCTTTGTTCATCCTTTTGCCAACATGCGAGACATCTAGCATCAAGGTGCATGTGTCATGCAAGAAAATGGAGATAATCAGATAAGCAGTGCGTAAGTGAGTCGTGCACTTTGATGGCACCTACTATGCAATATTGTTTCTCCTCGATGGCACATGAATAGTTCATGTACTCAATGACGGAGCACGGGATGGTAGCCATGACATGGTCAGCCCTTTTTTGGAGAGATACATACTAAATAACTTTGATGTGTCCCGTCAACTCGTAGAACGATGAGAAGATTGATTATGCCTTCTCCCTCGCCAACGCATGCGCGGTGGCTCGCAGCACGAGGAGAAACTTTTGCTTACAAGCGTTGGACGTGCAACAATTCATTTGGTGTCAGATTGCCAGAAGTACTACTGTAGAACCATCGACTTCCAGAAGAGGCGGAGAGCCAAGCACAAGGTCACCTACTAACCTTAGGCTAGGCATAGTGGGAGTAACATAAGTAGGGGTACTTCCTTTTTTTATTCTAGAAGCAACCACACGCGAATATCGAGGTTCTGGTTACATAGAACAAATTTCCCGGAGTCCGTGCTCAGCCCTCCTCTATCTCTCTTCTCAGCCAGCCAGCAGACGCGCGGAGCCCATCGTCTGTTTGCTCATTTGCGGTCCCACATGTCAGTGAAAACACAAGAGGACCCACTGAACCTGCACATCTTTCACCTCGATGTGTTAGTGATGAAAAACAAATCCAATAAAGATCTTTGGTGGCCGCTTTTGGAGTTACTCAAGAGTAGTAAGATTCTATTTACAGTTTAACCCAAGATGCACATCACGTGGCTTTAACTACCACTCTATTTTCTTGCATGACACAACGTGGATGTTGTATGTCCCACGTGTCGGCAAAAGGAGGAAGAACCCGACCAAATCTTCGGTTGTGCTCTCGGATTAGACCAGTTGTGCTAACTTAAAATTTTTATTGTGTAGAATGGATGCAAGTTTTGGTATTGGGAAGAAGAGTACATCGATATATTGATAGAGCGCAATTTAGTAGATGTTCTAGCACTTTTAGCTAGCATAGAGGCT
The DNA here is from genome assembly GCF_018294505.1 of Triticum aestivum. Classification (NCBI taxonomy): domain Eukaryota; kingdom Viridiplantae; phylum Streptophyta; class Magnoliopsida; order Poales; family Poaceae; genus Triticum; species Triticum aestivum. Next base: position 161,866,760 of record NC_057813.1, read on the forward strand.
AGAGATGAGACTAGTGCACTTGTTGATTGAGTAGACGCTAGACATGAGACTAGATGCGAGGAAGCAACATCTACTTCTTTACACTTGAAGAAGAAAGAAGCACGCAAGATCGAGCCTCCGCAGATCAACAATGAATGCATCCCTCTCTCTGCTCTGGGTTCCATACTCATGTGTTGTATCCTCTATTGTATTCATTTCTATTCTTCTATCAATGAAAAGATACGCAAGCTTTGCGTATTCGCGAAAAAAAGATCAACAATGAATGCATCGAGAAGTCACTAATCCAACTTATAGGAGCAGTTATGGAAGTTGGATATCTTCTAAAATGTATTCTTGTGGTTCTTGTTTTCTTTGGTCTTTCTTTTCTATTCAAAATTTTGGTGATGTATTTCCATGTACCAAAAAATCAATAATGAAAAAAAGATATGTGTTTGCAAAGAAAAATGTATGCGGCCAGGATGCGTCCACGCATTCGGCGCACGGCCACCGCATCCGAGAAATGGCCCGGACACGGCCCCATTTCCCTACCCAAACGGACAGAATCCAGAAAAAACGGAGGTCCATTTGGGGTCGTGCGTTGGAGTTGGCCTTACAAGTGGGAACGCAGTTGCGGAAACCAACTATCGGCAAACCCCACCTCGCCCGCCGGGCGATGGTGAGTTAGAGAAACGACGAGGTTGAAGAGATTGTTGTAGCACGGACTCCAAGAAATATGGTGTCAGATGGAAGTCGTGCTGGTGGCGTGTGCCGTACTCCTGGACGTGAATGCTTGTTCTGGCCCATGCCACCCTACTACTCTTACCACTTATAGTAGTAGTATTGATGATTCGAGGTGCTGGTTACGTACATCGAGCACATTAACATATGGCCCACCTCACACTATGGCCAAATTTCCTGGAGTCTGTGCTAGGTTAAAAAGTGTTCTTTGTGAGGGTGGGTGGCTGGTCTCAATCTTAAAACTTGTTGTATTACGTATACGTAGACGTAGAGATAGTGCAGCAGTTCTGAAAGTTTGAACCCAAACATCAGAATGCAATTTCTTCTGGACTCATCCGCGGACCTAGGATGATGGGATTCACAGCTACAGTAAAAACACCCGCCCAACGCGCGAAGCATGTGAAGCTAGTACAAATAGTGTACTACTATTGTTGATTGGCCTCATCCGATAACCTGTTGGAATGCACGTACAATTATGTATTCAGAAATTATTTTTTTGCCTCATCGCAGCACTCACTCAGAGAAGCGACTCGAAAGCCATTCATAATTTTAGTAAGTTTATCACATGCATATCATTTTATTACATACAACAGGTCATCAACCCACATCGACAACGAGGATACATTATAAATACTAAAGTTTTCATCACACAACAAATAACAAGCAATGAAATGAACTTCAACTCAACCAATCCTCAGCATTGGAAACGCTTGCTTTGAACCACAAGTTATTCTCTGGGAAGGGCCATCTATTGTCAATCTCGAGACCAACGCAGGGCTGATCATCCAGGCTGAAGCGGCCTACTATATCAGTACCAGGGTATGGAACCACCGAAATGTCCAAGGTATAGATACAATTGCTTCTCATAAATGGTAGTAACGTTGTGTCAACAGCAGTTAGATCGCCTTTCACCATCATTGGATAGTTTTGTCCAAGGAAGAGCGAGTTTTCTCCAAGACTATCAATACTGTACCTGGGAGAAGGTGTTGGCACTAGCACACTAGTATCCATCTGAATACCATGCAACGGGTGTTGGAATAGGTCCGGGGAGTGCGACCATGGCAGGTAATACCTGCTTCCTTAGTAGTAACATCAGTAGTGGGCTATATACAGACAAGAAGGGGTGATCCGTCGGAATAAGTTGCCAGGCGCCACTGAGTATATGGGCCCTGCTCATCCTCATGCTCGTGATCATCACCATCGTCATCTCCCCCTTGGTTATAAAAAATTTCAAGTATAGGTGGTGGAATGTTCACAGGACCTTGGAAACACAAGAAGAAGGTTAATTATTAAAGGGAAACTTGCTAACCCGCATGCATGTGGATGAAACAATTAAAATTACGGTGGAAGACAAATGTACCAAAACTACGAGGATCCCATGCAAAAATAGTGCCATCAGTGGTGGAAGAAAACACAAGACCCTCATATTGAATTGCATCATAGTACACATCCGTGTATAGAAACTGATTTTTGAGCAATATCCATCCAGTCGAACCACGAAGGACGGCAACAAGCTTGTCGGAGATAGCAGAAACTTCATAGTTCTTGTAATTCCAAGAGCGGTTGGGAACTTGAAAAATTGCTATCTTCTATAGAAGACAGTCACCATGATCGTATTTGAACGTGCGTAGAATACCGGTGTGCTCAACCTCTGGGCAGTCTGTTGAGTTTTTTCGAAGTGGAACCCGGTGATGAGTGTACACATTCACAAGTTCCCACTTGCAGTTGTACCCAATATAAACAACCCAATCTCCATTTGCGCCTGCCCAATCCTTGCCTTCAAGCGATGGCATCTTAACATCATATGTATCATTATCAAGTGGCATCAACTTGCACAAGGCAAGGCCTCCGTCGTCCCCGTGCCAGTCAGTAGGGTCATGGCGAAGAAGATAGGGGAGATCAAACCACTCCTGGACCCTTGGGTTCCTTGTAATGATGTTATTAGTTTAGTCGAGAATTTTCTTGAATGAACCTGCCATGCTAGCTGTCGTGGATTTGTCACGGCAGGTGTCCTAGCGAAAGGACTTAGTTGTGGAGCCATCGCTACGAGTTTACTTGAAGGGGTTAAAGCGGACACAAAGACACGAGGGTTTTATACTAGTTCGGCCCCTTCAATGAAGGTAACAGCCTACGTCTAGTTGTGGTGAATATTGATATGATCTCGATGGCTAGGGAGCAACAAGCTTTGCCTAGGCTCGAGTTGTTGTTGTCTATCTTGAACCGCCGCCGGGTCGTCCCCTTATATACACAGGTGACGCCCGTCGGTCCATAGAGTCCCAGCCGGTTCATATTCGTATCCCGGTCGGTATCTCTCTATTCCTAACTTACAATACAAGTTATACATCAGGTCGGTTTTACAGCTACAGATTCTAAACCGACTATAGGCCTTGGGCCTTCACCTGCTTATACCACTATGAAGTTAACCCGGCCCAAGTAGGCCGGTTTACGCCCAGTGGTAATATCCCCAACATTAGGCCCCAGATTGATTTGAACTGGTTCATGTCAATCCTTCACACCATCTTGCGTCTTGGATGTCTTCTGTTAATTGGCAAATCTCCATGTCGTCATCATTTTTGGTTGCTGTAAACCGGCATGACGTCATCAGTTTTGGCTACTATAAACCGGCATGACGTCATTATGAAATTCATAACGCCCTCTTAATGACAGCTCCTGGATTCGCGCGTTTGACCTAGCTCAGTTGCCTTATAAATAAGACCGAAGGGTCATTTCCTTTCTCTTCCCCTTCGTCCCTTCTTCTTCTTCTTCCTCACGTCGCCGGCTTTGGAGCTCCGCCACCACCGTCGACCTCTGCCTCGTCTCAGGCCGCTGCATCAACCTGTACGTACCAGAGTGTTGCGGCGTCTTTCCGCATCTTCTCCGTTCCCGGCAAGTCCTCTCTCCTTCTTAACCTAGATCTGTTCTTAGGGTTTCATGTTCTTGCTATGTTCATTGCGCGTTCATGGCTGTTCTCTGTCCTTGAATGCATCTGTGAACTTTTACTGTGCTTAATAGCGATCCCTTTAGTATCCGCTCGCTATTTCTCATCCAAGCTCATAAATCTCCTGCACATATCTGCTCGATAGTCCACTTCTGTTTCCGCCTTAGTCTTCGAAATCTTTCCTGTTTTTTTATGAGCTTGCTGTAGATCCGCGGCTGTAACATAATTTTGTGAAACTTGTTTCTGCATAACCAGTTATCCATAGTTTCAATTGCTTCGATGCTTAGGCCAGGCGGTTTAACTTCACCATAGAGAAAAAATTACTAGACCGGTATATATGTCATTAGTCCCCTGGTTGAACCGCCAGAATCCATCTGATGCTGCGTTGTAGAAGACCGGTTTATGGGTACTGCCTCCGGTTTACCGTAATTAGATCAACACCGTTTCATCCGGCATGTTCTTGAACCGGATCACTTATTTCTTGTAGATCTTGTCATGGCCAAACAAGTGTACGAGTGCAACTGGGTTCCCTCCCGTGTCACAGAATCACAGCTGAACGATCTAGTCCTGATTGGCGCTTTGGATAGCAAAGACACGATTCATTGGAGGGTTCCTGGAGATGAATGTCCTCCTACACCCCAGGAAGGAGAGGTCGTGGTCTTCACAGATCATATGGCCCGGGGCTTCAAACCGCCCGGCTCCAAATTTTATCGGGATGTGTTAGCCAGCTTTCAACTCCGCCCACAGGATATTGGCCCCAACTCCGTCACCAATCTATGCCATTTTCAAGTACTTTCTGAGGCATACCTTCAAGAGGAGCCTTCCGTCGAGTTATTTAGAGATCTCTTTCATCTGAACCGCCGTACTGAATTCACTGACGGCCCTAATACCGAACTGGGCGGTATGGCCATTCAGAAGAGGAAAGAAATCACCTACCCTCACGTCAAACTCCATATGCACCCCAAAGAATGGAACGTAACTTGGTTTTATTGCAAGGATACATCTCCTGACAATGAAAATCCCTTGCCTGGCTTCCGTCCAGAACGGCTCAGCAACACTCACCCTTTTCCACAAAGGCTAAGCACCAAGGAGAGAATTAAATATGCTCCTCAACTGTCCAAGCTCCGGGCCTTCATGGCCAATGGTTTAACAGGAATAGACCTTGCACGCTGCTGGATATCATGGAGTATTTTGCCTCTAAGCCGGCGCCCAAATTTGATGTGTGAGTATACTGATAGTGTCGATGACCCACTCCGACACACTAAAATCCAACTCCCTGAGGACGAAGTCACAGAATCTGTGAAAAAGATGCTGAATGAACCGGAGCACCTCTGTGCTCAAACCGGGCTGCTTCCTTACTGCACCACCAACAAACCGCCAGCGGTAATATTTCAATTGCTCTATTGTTGAACCGGTTTACTATTTTATATGTTCAACGTTTTAATTGCTGCTGATCCAGGGTGATAATCCGTTCTGGAGTAAGAAACTTCCTCAAGACAAAACGGAGAAGGCAGGACGGCCAACCCGGCCCAAGACCAAGGTTGTCAAGAAACCAGCTCATAAGAGAAAAACCACCGCTTCATCTGACCCAGCCATTGATGATGATGTGGGTAATCCGGATCTTGAGGTAGAACTTGATTCACTTGGCTTACTTTTTACACGCCTTATTGATGATGATGTTTGTCAGGATGACGCTGAAGCCAGCAATGCGGTTTTCGTTGAGGTAACCATTCTCTCTTCTGATTCAGAAATCTTGCCTTTGCCAAAATTTCGCCGGGCAAACCGGAAAGTTAAATTTTCTCATCCTCTTGCTTATCTGGATTCCCAATTTCTTATGAAGACCCAGCAACACGAAGCTCGCCGCACAACCCGGCACAGCGGCCAGGTAGTTACCTCTGCCGGTTTACCAAACAGTCCGGTTCGAAAACGCCGCTCCGAGGTCTCCGACCTTTTTATTGATTTAAATCGTAAAGCGGGTTTCTTCCGTCAACCTCTTAATCCATCCGACTCCGATTATCAGGTCACTTCTCATTCATCATCTGGTGAATCGTCGGCCACCCAGCTACCACCTTTGAAAACAGTTGCTGGGTAAGTTAAACCGAACATATGCTTCCAGTATACTGCGCAATGGTTTACACTTTTCCTTAATTTTTATCTTTTCTTCCAGGGCTAAACCGAAACCAAGCAAGAAGGCCCGCCTGGATAAAGCGGCTGAAGAAAATGTGGCCCCAGAACATGACCAAGCGCCGGATCATGAAATATTTACTTCTGAAGATATCCCCAATGATCCTCCTCTGCAAGACAACATTATCCCTGAAGAAGGCCTTATTAATGCTCCAGCGTCTGCTGATCCGCCTGCCAGCTCTGTCCAGATTGAGAAATCCCACACTCCTGCTGACAAAACGGCCGCACCAACCCAAACCGGCGAGTCAAAAGATGATGATGTTGTGATTACCGGTGTAGGCCGCTCTGAACCCGGGAATCCTGCCACCCTTACCAGACATACCATGAAAGAGGATTCTTCCCCTTTGAACAAAGGAAAATGGGATGTTGAATTAGAAACATATGCCGCTCTGAATGCTCAAGATCTTCACTCTGGCTATTTAAACCGGCTTTACACTAGCCGTGACTGTGAAGCTGGCCTGGTCAAAATGATGAGGGATAAATTTGAGGTAAATTCCTTCTTTCTTTTCTGCCCTTGCATTCATCCCGGTAGCCCCCAAGGGCCGGTTTGTGACCTTGGTCAAACCGGGACTTGATCCTGAATATATATTTTTTGAAATCCGTCGGCATAACCCTCGAGGGCCGGTTTAGCATAAGCAAACCGGGGCGAAAAAATAAAAAGCTGTCCTTAGAACAGAACTTGATCAAATAGCCATTAGCCCCCAAGTGCCAAGTTGAATACTTGTATTGAGCTTGGGACTTTGTAATCGAGCAATATACAAAAAATTGAAGGTACATTAGCCCCCAAGTATCAGGCATATAACTTTGTTATGTGGTTGATACTTCAATTTCTTGGCTCGCCTGTGCAAAGCTTTAAAATGTCATCTGTATGCAGGCTGAGATTAAAATCAAGGAGGACCGGATTGCCGATTTGCAGGAGGCCCTGAAGACCCAGCAAGCTGAAACAGATAAAGCCAAGCAAGAATTAACCAGCGCTTTGAGCACTGCTGAACGGCTGAAACAAAATTTCAAGAAAGAGCGAGCTGACTGGGCCACTGAGAAGGCCGGTTTAACCAAAAGAGCAGAAAATGCTGAAGCGGCCCTTAAACCGGTGGTAGATGAACTGACGGCCGTACAGCGGCAAATACACTCCATGACTGCTGCAATCTTTGGTAAGCTCCTTGTAACTTCTGTGATGAATTTGAATCTGCTGCATCGTAAGTCCGGTTTGAGACCATTCCAATCTTGTTGTAGGCACACGTATTGGGCACTTAGGAAATGATGTGCGGAAGAAATTGAAAGCTGCCTACACCTTGGTAGAACAATTGTATACCGGAGCCCAACGGATCATCACCACAGCTTCTCACAACAACCCGGCGCCCTCTTTAATCCAGGACACTCTTAGCAAGTTGTCAATGCTTCCAGCCCGGATTGAGGAGCTGAAAAAATCCGCTGCCCGAACCGGAGCCATCAATGCCTTAATCCGGGCAAAGGCATGGGTGCCCGACTTTGATCCTGTGGAAGCAGCCCAAGGCTATCCCAGTCTGAAAGAAGATGGCTCTGAGTTCAACGAAGAAGATTTAAGGACCATAAACCGTGCAGTGCGCCCTCTTGCTTGCCAGCTAGCTGAAGAGGCAGATTTGACGCATTATCAAGCGCAATATAATAATCAAAACAAGCGAGTGCCTGCCCCAACTGTTGAAGCGGAGAATCTGATTCCTCCAATCCGTAAGCACACTTACGCCCCTGATATTGAACCGTCTTCCCTGATCCATGAAGAAGCTGTTTTCCAAGCTTTAATGGGAATCGACTGGACCACTGTTGATTTCCAGCCAATGGGTAGAGACGAGGAAGCTGAAGCGGCGGAGGATGAGGAGCAGGCTTGAACCGGAAGCCAGTTTGAAGAACTATCTGCAACATCCTTCCACAAAAACAATGATTTTGTTTGGGCACCATGCTGCCTTGTAATAAGATAGTTAAAACTTCTGCCTGGAATATGCCTTCGTGCATAAGTACTGAAGCTTTTGCTTGAAAAACTTTAATTCATATTTCCTGCAATCAGAAAAAATTTGAACTTCGGTAGCGGTTATACCGTCAGCCGGATTATGATCTTGATATGTGTATCAGAAATATAACAAACACATGATACATAAATACCTGCCATGTTTGGGTATAAAGCTGGCTTATTCAAGCCTGAAGCGGTGGTTTTATAAACCATTACCGTCAAAAAGGGAGAAAATAGCCCCCGTATAAACCGTACTGACTTAATACAAGCCCCCTGGTTACTCCATGAGTTTAACAGGGAAAAGGTAAACCGGGCAGACTCCTTCGGATTAGAAGGGGGATCAAAAATCATTGGCTGAACCGGAAAAAATATGCTTGTTGACATAAAGAAATCCAACAAAAGCAAAAAACAAACAAACCATGAAAACAACATGGAAGCAAAAGTAATGGTAAAAACCATTTGCAAAAATATGCTATACTGAGCTGTTCAGATGGCATTACCATGGTCGGACAGGATCAAGGCCCCCAATAGGAGTGACAATGATTCAAGTCAGCCAGGTCCCCAAATGACTCGTGGCATATATGCCAAATCAAGAGGCGTAGCAATGGCTCGGGCCCGACCATGCTCCCAAGTGATTTTGTGGCCTTAGGCCGACCAAGAGGCGTGACTGGTTCAGACTTGACCAAGTCCCCAAATGATCTGGTGGCTGTCGCCTATCAAAGGGTGTTCATTGGTTCGGACACGACCAAGGCCCCCAGTGATATAAAAACAAATGTCAAGGGGTAAACCGGAGGCTGCTTTAGACAGAACCACTCCGTGTAACCTCGCATGATGAGAAAGACAGAGACCCCGCTTCAGCTGAGGCTCCGGTTTGATATATCAAAGATAATATATACATTGTCATGATATGTACATAGATAGAGCCAATGGCTCAAGTATAGTAAGGCCGAAGATGAGCTATATTCCACGGCCGGTTGGTCTCCTCTTCTGATGTACGTGAGTCTTGATGCTCTCGAATATCAATCAGATAATACGACCCGTTGTGCAGATTCTTGCTGACTACGAAAGGTCCCTCCCAAGGTGGGGATAACTTGTGCATATCCGTTTGATCTTGGATGAATCGAAGCACCAAATCTCCTTCTTGAAAAGTTCTGGTTCTAACCCGGCGACTGTGATAGCGACGAAGATCTTGCTGGTAAATCGCCGAACGGGCAGCCGCTATATCACGCTCCTCGTCCAATAGGTCCAAAGCATCTTGTCGTGCTGTCTCATTGTCTGCCTCAACATAAGCTGCCACACGAGGCGAATCGTGCCGGATGTCACTAGGGAGAACCGCCTCTGCTCCATAGACCATGAAAAATGGCGTGTATCCTGTGGACCGGTTTGGCGTAGTATTGATACTCCATAATACAGATGGCAGCTCTTCAACCCAACATCCTGGTGTTCTTTGCAATGGGACCAAAAGCCGGGGTTTGATGCCTCGCAAGATTTCCTGATTAGCTCGTTCTGCCTGTCCATTGGACTGGGGGTGTGCCACTGACGACACATCAAGCCGGATGTGCTCACGTTCACAGAACTCCTTCATAGCGCCCTTGGATAAATTGGTACCATTATCAGTAATGATACTGTGTGGAAAACCAAACCGGAAAATCACCTTCTTGATGAACTGTACCGCTGTTGCTGCATCACACTTGCTGACAGGCTCCGCTTCAACCCACTTGGTAAATTTATCAACTGCCACCAAAAGGTGAGTTTTCTTATCCTTGGATCTTTTAAAAGGTCCAACCATGTCTAGCCCCCAAGTTGCAAACGGCCATGTTATTGGGATCATCCTCAACTCCTGAGCCGGCACATGAGCACGCCTTGAAAATTTCTGACATCCATCACACCGTTTAACCAAGTCCTCCGCGTCAGCATGTGCTGTCAACCAGTAGAACCCGTGACGAAACGCCTTTGCAACCAGAGACTTTGAACCGGCGTGGTGCCCACAATCCCCTTCATGGATTTCTCTTAAGATTTCACAGCCTTCCTCAGGAGAAACACAACGTTGAAACGCCCCTGATACACTGCAATGATGTAATTCACCATTGACAATCGTCATAGACTTGGATCGCCGGACTATCTGCCTGGCCAGAATCTCATCCTCCGGCAACTCCCCCCTTGTCATGTACGCAAGATAAGGAACTGTCCAATCCGGAATAACACGCAGGGCTGCCACCAATTGGGACTCCGGATCAGGAATAGCCAAATCCGCTTCACCTGGGATCTTGACTGACGGATTGTGCAACACATCCAAAAAGACGTTAGGCGGAACCGGTTTACGCTGAGAGCCCAACCGGCTTAAAGCGTCCGCCGCTTCATTCTTCCGACGGTCCACATGATCCACTTGATAACCCTTGAAACAACCTGCAATATTATCCACTTCCCGACGATATGCAGCCATGAGCGGGTCTTTAGAGTCCCAAGTGCCGGACACCTGTTGAGCCACTAGGTCCGAGTCACCAAAACACTTAACCCGGCTTAAATTCATCTCTTTAGCCATCCGCAGACCATGGAGCAAGGCTTCATACTCAGCTGCATTATTAGTACAAGGGAACATTAAGCGGAGAACATAACAAAACTTATCACCTCGTGGGGAAGTTAATACGACTCCAGCCCCCGAGCCTTCCAATTGCCTGGATCCGTCAAAATGAATAGTCCAATATGTATGATCCGGCTTCTCCTCCGGTGCCTGTAATTCCGTCCAATCATTGATGAAATCAACAAGTGCTTGAGACTTCACTGCCGTCCGAGGCACGTACTTCAGTCCGTGCGGCCCCAGCTCTATAGCCCACTTGGCAATCCGGCCAGTCGCCTCCCGATTCTGTATAATATCACCCAAGGGAGCTGAACTGACCACTGTGATGGGGTGCCCTTGAAAATACTGCTTCAACTTCCGACTGGCCATAAAAACACCATAGACCAGCTTCTGCCAATGCGGATACCTTTGCTTGGATTCAATCAGCACCTCACTGATATAATAAACCGGCCGCTGAACCGGATATTCCTTGCCTGCCTCTTTGCGCTCCACCACAATAGCCACACTAACTGCCCGAGCATTAGCCGCTACGTATAATAATAGCGGCTCCTTGTCGACCGGAGCTGCAAGAACAGGCGGATTGGCTAACTGCCGCTTCAGGTCCTCAAATGCCTCATCAGCAGCTGGACTCCAGACGAAATTGTCAGTCTTCCTCAGCATTTGGTACAAAGGGATAGCTTTCTCCCCGAGGCGGCTGATAAACCGGCTCAGCGCAGCGATTCGGCCCGCCAAACGCTGAACATCGTTGATACACTCCGGTTTAGCTAGAGATGTAATAGCCGTAATCTTCTCCGGATTAGCCTCAATTCCTCTGTTAGACACCAAGAAACCCAGTAACTTGCCTGCTGGAACACCAAAAACACACTTGGCCGGATTAAGCATCATCCTGTAGACTCGCAAGTTGTCAAAGGTCTCCTTCAAATCATCCACCAGTGTCTCCTTCTGCCTTGATTTTACCACAATATCATCCACATATGCGTGCACATTGCGGCCGATCTGCTCATGCAGGCAATTCTGTACACACCGTTGATAGGTGGCTTGGGCACTCTTGAGCCCGAAGGGCATAGATACATAGCAGAAGGCTCCAAAGGGAGTAATGAATGCTGTTTTCTCCTGGTCCTTAACCGCCATCTTGATCTGATGATATCCAGAGTATGCATCCAAAAAACTCAAACGCTCACAACCCGCCGTGGCATCAATGATCTGATCAATACGGGGGAGGGCAAAAGGGTCTGCCGGACAGGCTTTGTTAAGATCTGTGTAATCCACACACATACGCCAAGTGCCGTTTTTCTTAAGAACCAGCACCGGATTAGCAAGCCACTCTGGATGGAACACCTCAATAATAAACCCAGCTGCTAAAAGCCTGGCCACTTCCTCTCCAATGGCCTTGCGTCTCTCTTCGTTAAACCGGCGGAGGAACTGTTTCACCGGTTTATACTTAGGATCCACATTAAGAGTGTGCTCAGCGAGTTCCCTCGGTACACCTGGCATGTCAGACGGCTTCCATGCAAAAATGTCCCGATTCTCACGGATGAACTCGATGAGCGCGCTTTCCTATTTGGGATCTAGGTTGGCACTGATAGTGAACTGCTTGGACGAATCGCCGGGCACGAAGTCAACAAGCTTGGTCTCAGCTGCCGATTTGAACTTCAGATCTGAATCATGCTCTGTAGTTGGCTTCTTTAAAGGGGTCATATCTGCCGGATCAACATTGTCCTTATAATACTTCAACTCCTCTGTGGCACAGACTGACTCTGCATAAGCCGCATCACCTTCCTCACATTCCAAAGCGACCCTACGGCTCCCATGAACCGTTATGGTCCCCTTGTAACCCGGCATCTTGAGCTGCAAGTAAATATAACAAGGCCGCGCCATGAACTTGGCGTAAGCCGGCCGGCCAAACAAGGCGTGATACGGGCTCCGGATCTTCACCACCTCAAATGTTAGTTTTTCCGACCGGGAGTCGTGCTCGTCCCCAAAGGCCACATCTAGGGCTATCTTACCAACAGGATATGCAGATTTGCCTGGCACAACACCATGGAATACCGTATTCGACGGTCTGAGATCCTTGTCCGTTAGTCCCATGCGCCGGAATGTCTCATAGTATAGTATGTTAATGCTGCTTCCTCCATCCATGAGTACCTTGGTGAATTTATAACCCCCCACCTGAGGGTCTACCACTAATGCTAGCTGGCCCGGGTTATCAATCCGGGGCGGGTGATCCTCTCTGCTCCACACGATAGGCTGCTCCGACCAGCGCAAGTAACGTGGTAAGGCCGGTTCAACAGAATTCACTGCTCGCTTGTGGAGTTTTCGGTCGCGCTTATCCAAACTAGTTGTGAAAACATGATATTGCCCATTGTTCAACTGTTTTGGCTGGCTCTGATAACCTGACTGCTGCTGCTGCTGGCTGTTCTGATTATTCTGGTGATTGTGACCGCCCTGATTGCGACCTGAACCGGAAGCTCCATCGTGATCCGGCCCGTGGAAACCGGATCCTGAACCGCCACCTGATCCGTGATCATACCGGAAAGCATTAGAGTTCTTGAACTCCTGCATGATATAGCAATCCTTCCAAAGATGGTTAGCCGGTGCCTCCTTCGTTCCGTGCTTTGGGCAAGGCTGATTCAACAAATAGTTCAAACGGCTTGCATTAGGATTGGGAGCCCCGCTATGATTTGCCGCTTTACCTCTGCGCCGCTGCCCCCTGTCCTGTGTGTTAGTGTTGGCCACAAAGTCCATGCTGCCGTCCGCCTTGCGCTTGCCTCCGTTTCCATGACCCGCTAGTTTGTTCTGCTGCTGTTTGGAGTTGCTATTCTTCTTTCCCTTCCCTGCTTCATCATCATTAAGCTCGGGATCCTTGGTACTGTCCGAATCGGCATACTTCACTAAGGCAGCCATGAGGGTTCCCATGTCATTACAGAGCCGCTTCATGCGTCCCAGTTTCAATTTTAGAGGCTCAAACCGGCAGTTGCCTTCCAGAGTTAAGACCGCAGAGTCAGCATTAATCCTGTCAGACGAGTGCAAAATTTCCGAAACGCGGCGTACCCAATGGGTCGTTGATTCTCCTTCTTCCTGGACACAAGCCGCCAGGTCTACTATGGACTTGGGCTGCTTACATGTATCCTTGAAATTCTGTATAAACCGGGCCCGCAACTGGGCCCATGAGCTGATAGAGTTGGGCGGTAGGCTCTTTAACCAAGTACGAGACGTGCCCTCAAGCATCATGGTGAAATATTTTGCACATGCGGCTTCATCCACGTCCAGCATTTCCATGGCCATCTCATAACTCTCTATCCATGCTTCAGGGGGCAAATCAGCGGTATAATTCGGCACCTTGCGTGGACCCTTGAAATCTCTGGGCAGGCGCACATTACGTAAAGCAGGGATCAAGCAAGGCACTCCCAGAGCGGACGTGATTCCTGGTCCGGCAAAGGTGGCAGAACGAACCGGTGTAAGTTGGCCCGCATTATCCTGTGCTGCTAACTCGGCCTCCCTTTGTGCCTGGGCCCTGTTCACCGCATCCTGAGCATCGACAACACCACCTGCCGGGTCATCACCACGGGCCACTCCACGGCCTTGCGCATTGCTTGATATGGCCGGTTCATCTATGCGCCTGCTATAGCTCCGGCTCGGACGGGGCGTAGAATGAATCCGATCACGGCTGTATGAGTATGCCTCCTGCTGCATCAGCGCGGTCCGGAGAAGCTCCTTAACCCGGCGCGTCTCTACTGCTTGCGGAGAATCTCCTTCGACTGGGATGGCCTCTAACCGTGCTGCGGCCGCAACAAGGTTGTCCATAGGATTTGAATAATGACCCGGGGGCGTCTGGACCGGTGGAGGAACCACAATACTTTGGTGAGGGGGTTCCATCAGGCGAGGCTGGACCGTCGCTCCTGGCCTTGGCGCCTCAATCCGGTTTGTCTCCTGGTACCGCGGCGGATTACTGGGTCCAGCTCCCGGAGTGTGAAAGAGATTTCGGGGGTCAAACCCTAACGGCAGGCGTGATCTGTGCTTCCGTTTCAAAACCTCCTGTGATGCATTCTGGTCAAGCATGAGTTTATAGGCCTGTGCGTCCAAAGCGGCCCGCTCTGCAGCCATCCGGTCTTTTTCTGCTGCCAGATCCGCTTTGGCTTGCACGATCTGCTCTCTCACCTTCGCGATTTCTGCATTATGAGCCTCTTGATCCGCCGGGTCATCTTCTGCCATAAGCGCGGCTAGTGCGTCAAACAGGTCAGATAGGACTTGAACCGGCGGGCGCACAAGGTCTCCTGCCCCTGCTGCCGCTGCCGCTGCGGATCCGGAGAGCATTGCTGCGGCAGTCGAAGAATAATTTGCCGCCTGAGTGCCAGCCATGAATATTCCAACCCGGTTAATCTGGCCTGGGGGGTCCGGAATACTTTCGCCATCGGAACAACCCCTAACCTGATCGTCTTGCATCCGGTATAGCGACTCGGTCTCTCCGGTCGAGGACTCGTCGCCAGAATAGACGACGGTCTCGCTACCGTGCTCTGATTCGTCCTCGCGCTCTCCTCCGTAGATGACTCCAACGAAGGCACGCTTCATGGCCGGTTTAACCTGGGTAGATCTCGCACGCTGAGCCGTCTCGACGGGGTCGGTGTAGATGTCCGGCTCAGGCCCAGGCTCACCGATCTTGCCGATGAAGACGTGTACGCTGCCAAAGGGGACCCGGTAACCATACTCGATTGAATCGGCCTCGGGACCCCATCCTGCATCATCGATGTAGATCCTGCCCCGACGACTCTTGGTCATCCGGCCCACAACATAGCCTTCGAGTCCCTTGAGCTTGCCCTCCAAGATCGTCAAACCATCGTGCGATAGCCCCACGGTGGGCGCCAACTGTCGTGGATTTGTCACGGCAGGTGTCCTAGTGAAAGGACTTAGTCGTGGAGCCATCGCTACGAGTTTACTTGAAGGGGTTAAAGCGGACACAAAGACACGAGGGTTTATACTAGTTCGGCCCCTTCGATGAAGGTAACAGCCTACGTCTAGTTGTGGTGGAATTGATATGATCTCGATGGCTAGGGAGCAAACAAGCTTCGCCTAGGCTCGAGTTGTTGTTGTCTGTCTTGAACCGCCGCTGGGTCGTCCCCTTATATACACGGGTGACGCCCGTTGGTCCATAGAGTCCCAGCCGGTTCATATTCGTATCCCGGTCGGTATCTCTCTATTCCTAACTTACAATACAAGTTATACATCAGGTCGGTTTACAGCTACAGATTCTAGACCGACTATAGGCCTTGGGCCTTCATCTGCTTATACCACTATGAAGTTAACCCGGCCCAAGTAGGCCGGTTTACGCCCAGTGGTAATATCCCCAACACTAGCCGTGGTGATGACGTTGCACCGATCAATGAGTCCTTGCACCACGTCATCTTTCAGATCGGGGCAAGAATAACGGGGTCGTTTTCGGCCTGTTCCCTCCATGGAGAAGACGATCGAACAATGGCAGAAGGAAGGGTGAAGGCAAATGGATCAGGGAGTAAGAGCATGCGACAACAGTTCCAAATTAAGAGGGAAAGGCAAAGAGTTGGTGGACGGTTGCCAGTTTGCCATGGTACACGAAGAGGCGCCCCAGCCGACACGTCCGTTTGGAAATACTAGTAGAAAAGGACTCGCCGTCGTCTCACTAACATGTTGGAATGGGACCACATGCCAACGAAACATGGTGTGTAATTTCTTGTGCAAAATGCGATGGTTGATTTGCCCCGAGCAACTTATTACTGTGGGAATATGGGAGTACCAACAGATTCAAGGAACAGAGAAATGATGGTCCCTTCATCCGAGCAACTTACTGTGGCGAAGGTGGGGCTCTGTGATTTGACTGCTCACTAGTCATTACTACTGCGGTGCAACGACCGGGGTGAAACTTTCCCTGTAGTTGTGTTGTCACTCAATATTTCTGCATGGCAGGTGGAGCCGGATGAAGGATGTACAACATGTCAGCGAAATGAAGTTGAATTGTTTCTGGCATTGCTATCAATCCTTCAGGAATTTTTTATATGTACGCATAATTTTAAAGAAATTGTACTCTGATGCTATGAAGGTTTCAACTTTGGTTCCTGTAGGAAAAAAAGGTTTCAACTTAGGATTCATGTGTCTTGCCTCAAGATTATCTCGTTACAACATTCCATCAAATAAAAAATGAAACTACAATGGCTACCATGGCTAATGAATCTCAATGGTTTGCAAATCAGCGCCAATATTCACATCACAACTGAAGACAAAGTTGTGAGAAGGTGTACAAATAAAGAAAAATATATAATTGATCGACGCTGTTCGTAGGCATGGCTCCATTTCCTTGGCACAATGTTCATTGCTTGGCAGCTAGTTTCACCCAGCTCTGTAGCCAAAAAAGAGGTGTATGGAGGACACCACAATCTGATCATTTTGTGCAGCTCCACTAAAATCAAGCGGACCATCCCTGTTTGCAAAGATATCCAGTCAGTGTGATTACAATAATAGTGGAACTAGATGATGAAACATAACACACACAAATAGAAGCTGATCACCTCTACGATCTCTCTTTAGGACTAACTTCTTGTTGGAGAAGATTAGGCATGGAGTTGGATGAGGAGGATAGCAAAACCAATCTCCCTTTCTGCAGTCCCACAGAAATGTAAAAACGTTGCCCGTGTGACCTTTTGGCGTAACTGCACAAAACACTCTTAAGAAAAAAGTGATTTGTGCAGTTCACCAAAAGGTCGCAATAGCAACGAGGTGAAAATGGATAGCCCTGTTTGCAAAAGGAGGTAGAAAGGAAACAATTACTGCCCAATAACACGAGTTGAAGACACATACACCGACAAAAAAGAAGCATATTCCATGTAATAAGGGAAATATAGCACATGGTGGTTTATCAAAAATGGTTTGAGGACGAGATTGCAAGATGGAAAGTACGCCGGCCGAGATACGATTTAAGCAAACAACTAAAGAAGATCCACATGCAGCAACGTGGGAAGATGGGCAGTGGAGCAAGGCTGGAGGAAGCTATACTTGAGGGTCGTTGGGATGTTACTAGGAGGGCACTGGCGGCCGGGATCTGCCCATACTGCGGCAGCGAGCAAGTGGTGAAGGCCCTACCACGCCGGAGCTTGGTTAGAGAGAACGACGGGTACCGCAGATCGGGACATGCTGCCTCAACGCCGTAGAACGGAGAGACGATGCACATCGTCCCTTTCCGCCGGCGAAGGGGATGCGGCCGGATCACTGACCAATGCTGAGAGAGAGAGGCCACCGCCGCCTTGTGTGAGATGGTGTGACGAGAGACAAACCCATTTTCCATTTTCCCCATGACAATCGTTTTATATTCTGTACATGCCATTGAGGAATATATAATTTTATTTAATACTAATGCGTCAAGTCGAACTTTGTTCCGTCTAGGCTTGGTACCCGACCCTCCTTCGAGTAAACTACTAATACACACGTCAAATTATCACGTGGCCAGCCTTTTCGTACAGAAACGAACTCCACCGTGTACCTGCGCGGGTGTGGCCGGGAACGAGATGTGAGTATGTGCGTCCTGTGTGCACCTCTTCTGTAGGTGTAGGTACGTACGTGGGTGGGTGTGAGAGAGATGGTTTGTATGAAACAGAGGCAATGTGTTGATGATATCTCAAACAGAAAAACATACATATGCAATGTGTGTGAAACAGAGTCATGGACGTGAGATATCAATAGAATTGAAAACAGGGATGAAATGTGTGGCTGCACGATCGATAAAGAGTGCCACCGAATTTGTGTTTGCCCACGTCAAAGATATAGGGCGGCTAGCCTACTGGAATTTGAGAGGGTAAAGGTGCAGTTTTTCTCCGTGGCATGGATACCTACCTACAGCGTTCGACTCTCTGTGTGTGTGTGGGGGCGGGGGGGAGGGGGCAGAGACCGATCGACTAGTATATGTGTGGGGAAGGAGAGAGACCTAGCTATGTATTGGGGGAGATTGATCGGCATCCATAGACATGTGTAGCAGAGGAATAAGGTTGGGAGAAAGACAAACGTAGAGCGTCGGAGGGTTGGTGGTGGAGTGGCATCTCACAAATGGTGGGAGAGGCCTGCTAGACAAACGGAGGGTACGAGTGCAATATCAATAAGAGAGGGTGGGGGATGTCTGTCTGTCTATGCACGTGCGTGTAAGAGACGGGTCGGGAGGTATGCAAGGATGATGAGGGGAGACAATATGGTTGTGGTAATCATATGTAACTACATAGGAAGATCAACCATCGTGTGTCCAAGAAAGGGAGAGACATAACTGGTGAGGTAAGTATATCGGTGCGTGGGGAAAATGAATTATAGTCGACCTGGCTATATGTAGGGAGATTAGTACATATACACGCCTGCATGTGTTAGAAGCAAATAAGGTCCGGAGAGACAGACTGGGGGAGAGGGGTGCTGCTAGGAGGTGGTGCGAGAGGCCTACAATGTCGAGGGGGGAGGAGTGTGCAAGTATGAGATCAATGAAAAGAGGGGCGGGAGTATGCACCTGTGTGGAACTGTATTGGACATAGGGGGCATGGATGGTGAGAAGAGAAGATGGGAAGTATATATGTGTTTGTGATAGGCACACTTGGCTAGAGAGGTATATCGACTGATGTGTGCCGGAAAGAAGGAGCCGGGGGCCTACACACACCGCGGGTGGACGACCTAAAGACAAATAAGGAATGTGCGCGATGGAGGGGACGCTAAGGGTCAGTGAGAGGGGGGCGGGCGTGTACATGCATGAAAGAAAGTTAGCGCTATCTAGCTAAAAATAGAAGAGGATCGTGAAGGTGTAAAAGACGAACAAAGATCAAAATTCATTATAAAAGAGTGGATACAGATACTTGAAGAAGATATCATAATGTAGAACATGGATTATAATTTGGGCTAATGTGTGGCTTTTGCAGCTCAGGTCTAAATATATACTTGTCATAATGTAGGGGGCGGGGCACTATACTTTGTGTGATAAACACGGTGTACATATGGAACATGGTTTAGATTATGAATATATAGTTAGTACATCAAATGTACTATTATTTGTAATGAACATCAAGTGTATTCAAAAAATAGAACTCGAGTTCATGTAGTACACATAGTTCATATCTATCTCTATAGTAATCATGTGGTGTGTTATTAAGGTAATACATGAATGATGGTTTAAGTTGGCAACAATCATGATTGTAGATTCTTATTGAAATTGAGAAACGAATTCAAATTCAGTTCGAATTGCAGCCTTTGACTATTGACAAGATTAATAGTACATGACATGCACAATGTGAAAATTATATCATTGAAGGCTCCTTTCACGCACAAATTTAACGGTGTGCTTTGTGTAAGTTGCATGTCATATATTATTGCTCTAATATTTGGTCAAAGTTAGCATCGAAAAACGCATTAGGCCCTATTTAGATGGAAGGAGGGAGTAGCTTTGAATAGCATTTGTATAGTAAAACGGGGCAAGACTCTCTCTTTGTGTGGTGTGAATAGTTTTATTTTTTTCGTTTTATTTTTGGTTGAGGGAAGTGCGAATTGATTTGGTATGTACAAGTACAATATTACACGTTAGGCTTCTCCCTAAAATTCAACCTGCGCCTTGTTATATCCCGAAAATCCAGATATCGTGCTCCCAAAACTGGCGCCTTCACAACCCGCGCCTTGCTATCCTGAAATTACAACACGCGCGAAAACTCCCTCCAGCTGCCAAATCCCGACACGCAAAATCCCCCTTCTAACCCTGAGCCTAAAGGGCCGCTAGTTCAAATTGGTGGGGGGTACTTCTGTAGCACACCCTACATTTTGGACAAGCGCGTCCCTAAGTCATGGTTCACCCCCTCCCATCGCCTCCTTTTCGCCATTCAAAATCCCAGGCCACCATAACCTCTCTGCTCTAGCCGTGAAACCCCACCCTCCTCTGTCCGCCACCTCACCGCTGCCCAGCAGGAGCCTCTTCCCCGACGACATTGTCTGCCGCAATAGCTCAACGTCCCTCATCTAGTTACCTGGATGAGGATCCGTCGTCCATATCGTCCTCCGCCGGTTCAGCCGCCCCGTCCTCCACCTCCAAGGAGCTGCTCTGATGCTCGCCTCGTCTATCGCGACAGCTCCATCCCCATAGTGCCGCCTTAACCTACTCCACTGGAACCACAACATCCTCACCGACTCCTCGGACGAAGCCGAGGCCTACTCGGCGCCACCAAAGAGGTTGTACACTCATCGCATCGCACCTTCTCCTTAACTCGACCTCCCGGCGCCGACGGTGCTCCATCCCGCACCCCCATGGAGCGGCTACCTTGAAGCTGGCGCCGCGGGCGACATCTCCATGGCTGCTCTCCCATAGTGCGAGGCTCCTTCGGCGGCGGCGGCCATACCAGCCGGATCTGCTGCTGCTGCTCCGGCTCTTGCTCGCTCGCTCGCGCTGCTGCTGCTGCTCCAGCTCTCACTCGATCGCTCGCTCGCCCAGCTGCTACTGCTCTGGCTCTCGCTCGGTCGCTCGCGCTGCTGCTGCTGCTCTCCCTCTCGCTTGTGCTACTGCTCTGCTCTGATTTAGCTACACTCTAGTCGACTTAATCGACTTTTGGGTCAGTCGATTTTCAGGGGGTGGAGGGGCTCGCCGGAGTTAAGGAAGAACCACCCGCAGCGGGGACGGGGGCTCACCGGAGAGGTACCCCACTATCTATCTTAGGGATCAGGGTAGGGGCGGGGGGCCTAGAGTGCTGGCAGGGGTGGTGGCGGACCAGCGGAGGGGAGTTGTTTCGGGGCGGCGAGGCGGCACTGGGGCCAGCGGTTCGGCCGGTGGTGGCTGGCGGCTCAGGGGGGTGCAGGTTGAAGATGAACTGCAGGCCCTCCCTAACCTACATGTCAAGTGCCTCTCTGCTACCATTGTGTTCAGTTTCGACAGTAACATTCAAATTCCAAAGTAAATTTCAGTTTCGACAATTAAGTTCAGAGTCAACAGTTTTTACCTCATCTTTTGTAGTCAGGTGGTTTTCGTGATGTAAATTTTACATATATTTTACATCATCTATTGGAGATGCTATTAGAATCCTACTCTAGATTGACGATGTCTGTCTTGTGCTGCTTCAGCCTTGACGTCTTACGACTCACTGGAGCTGCTCCAATGACAGAACGATCCATCACAACAGAGCAGTGCCCTAGACACCATCTACAGATTCCTCAGATCTTACTCCACACCTCCGACAGCCACCTCTACCTCAACTGCTTCAGCGACCAACCCAATGATGCTCAGGTCGACATAGCTACGGCAAAGAGGTTGTACACTTGTTGCATCACTTATTACTATACATTCATGTCGATCCATTAGGGCTATTTTGGTTCAACGGAAAAACATAGCAATAGAGAATTTTCCAATGGCACTCTACTATTCAATTATTCATGCATTTTGTTGAAAGGAATGAAGCAAAATATCCACCTAGACCTACTCTTCAAAATCCTATGCATGGAAACAAGACCAAGTGCATTAGTGGCAGAATAACATTCTAACTATACACGCTTTCATATGGTTTCACTTTATTTTGGCCATGTTTCTTTGCATTCCTCTGCTCTTCCAATTCCTATAAACCAAACACCCAAGTTGATAGAAATCCTGTGTTTACAAATGCTCTATTTACCATGTGCATTCCTATCCTATTCCGGTGTTTTTCCTATCCCTGCGTTTTTAGAATCATGCAAGCCAAATGAGCCCTTACAGAATTAGTTCAGTTACAGGTAGGTGTCGAAGGGAACTTTGTGTGGTTTGTCCTGCTCCTGCCAAGACGTCGTCCACCTCACCTGAGCTGCTCCATCGGCAGAAGCATCCACCAAACTAGACATCACGACTCCTGACCGTCTTGCGCCGCCTCAGATCTCCTTCCCTGCCACCAGCACCCACCGCAACGGCATCACCATCATCGACTCAGCAGTTGACCCTGAGGAGTACACGGGTCCACAAGAGAGGTCACACTCTCTTGTTTCTGCTTATGTTATGCATTGCTTAAAGTTACCTGCTACTTTATCGTCCTGTTCACCTCTTGGACTCCAAGTTAGGTCCAAATTAATGTTCAAACTTGAGTTCTAAATTAGTTGTGGGGCACATATCGAGGCAACAATGAATAGTATGTCTGTCTAATATCTGGTTCACCTAGGGTATGCCTATGTTGTTCATCTTGGGTGGGAAACAAATAGTAAAGCAATCATCATCTGTCTTTTTATTAAATGAAAGCAATCATCAGCCTGCTATCATTATTTTTGGATCCATCCCCTGGTTGTTACCGTCACTCTAAATTTCTGCATGCTCTCCTTACATAATCTCACCATATTTTTTTGTATGCATATCAGATATTGTACACAGTCATGCTGAACATGTAGAGAAAAAGAGAAGAGTTTTGCACAGCAATACAATGTCATGCAGACATCGCTCCATGGTGGGTTCAATGGCAAACCCTCCCCACCCCTCTCCAGATTGTAATCCAGAGGAAGATATCTGTTCTGAGGCGGATTCAGATGCGACTGACCACTCCTATTTACCCCCCAAGGTGTTTGATCTACCTTAGATGATGATGTTAGTCATATCATGCATATGTTGCCTTGTAGTGCCTACTTTTGACATCATATATGTCATCTTCTTAGTTTAGACATGTTCTGTAATGCCACCTATTTAGTTTCTATATCATATATGGGAATTATGCAGTCTCATGTCATTTAGCCAGCCATAATATATGTGAAATGTGCAATGCCATCCTGTTTAACCAGGCATCATATAATTGAATGATATCTTGCCCATCCTTTTCTTCATTACATTTCCATTTGTCGACAATGTTTGTGCATTAAACTACTCTTCCTGTGAATCAGCCATTTGTGTGGGAGATGGAAAAATCTGGAGTGAAAACAAGGCCTTCAAAGCAAACAGTGCTACCTATCGAAGCAGATATCTTGTTGGGTCTCGATAGCCCCTCAAAGATGGATTCAGAGACAGATGACCAGTCCTATTCCCTCACCGAGCTGTATGCTCTAACTTGGCACGGTTATACTACTCATATCAAGCATATGGTGTATTACATTGCATAGTTTAGACATCATATACACAATATTCAACACCATGCTCTTAGTTCAGACATCATATCGAATGCCCTCTGTTTAGCATATAAATCACATGTGTGAATTAAATGATGCGATACTGATTACTTAGATAACATGTAGGTGAATTATGTCATGCGATCCTGTTTAGTTATTCATCATATCTTTGAATTATGTTATGCTATGCTATCCAGTTTAGATAGACATCATATATGTGAAATTATGTCATGATATCCGTTTTAGTTAAACAATATACATGTCAACTATTTCATGCCCTCTTTTTTCCACACTATCTATTGCATCCGTCTCTCATACAATGTCTGTACATTCAACTATGTTTCTTGTTTATCAACCATTTGAATTAGAGCGGGTGATGCCAGTATCTAGCGGCCTAAAAAGACGGTCTTCAAATAAAACAATTCTACCTCTTGGTGGAGATAGCACCCCGGTTGTACATGCACAAGAACCAGCCCTACCACACATAACCCAAACTCCCACAGATTGTACCCCTACTACAATGGACAAAGAACCAGCTTCACCCAATCTAACCCTAACCCCAGCAGATAGTAACCCAGTTCCTGTTGACACAGCACCATCTCCACCATAGAGCTCCCAAACAAGAGTAGTTAGTATGGAAGCTCCAGTGCCCAAAGGGCCAGTACTACCACGGCGAACTCCAACTCCACCAGTTAGTACGCCTATTCCCATGGAGTAAGCACAACCAGCTAGTCATAGTTTAGCATCTATCACATTTGATGTTGTTAAATCGTATGTGCGTATCTTCCCATCTTGGAAATATTCTACTGAAGATGAAGGAAAATGCCAGTTGCAGGTGTTTGTCTAGGAGTTATGTGTAAGTAATGTTATTCATGGCAATTACTTTGCTTTGTCCCATACATCCTACCTCCATGATGGTTATAATACAACAAATTTTCCCATTTTTCTCTAAAGAGAAGGACCGATTTGGAAACTCAGGATGAGGTAACCTGTGCTAATACCTCTGCTATATTCAAGAATGCTTGGTGGCAGTATCGGAATTACCTGAAGAAAACGTACTTCACCCGCAAAGAAACTCATCAAATTCCCTTATGTTCTCCTGAGACACATTTACTAGACGATGACTGGGAATGCCTTGTTCTGTACTGGTCCCGAACCAAGAACGTGGTAAGGTCTATGAGCTCATTTTCTATTTTTAAGTACTATATTCTTGCGTCTTACTGTACTCTGTTCATGTAGAACAAGTGCCTAAACTTGAAGAACAACTGTTCTAATTTAAGATTCCATTGCTATCATAGTTCAACAAAGCGCTAGGCGTTAATTGTGTGTTTTGCCACCGCCTTGCGCTTTACTGACCAAAGCGCATGCTTATGCGCAGTTATGCATAGATTAAGCATAGTTATGCGCAATGCATTTTGCCAACGCCTAGAGCCTAGGCGCACCTTTTTTTTAACTATGATTGCTATCGTGCATACTACTTTGCTCTTGTATCACTATATTTACTCATACAAACTTATTTTTAAATTGAAGGATCCAATCGAAACTCCAATGGCACAGCAGGTATGTTCACGCATGTTTCTTTAACATGTTTGCTATTATCAATAGCTCTGTTGATTTCAATTCAATTGTGTATACAATTGACTTCTCATATCATGCACATTACTAGCATCACAATAGATCCAATAGTGTTGTTGTACATGTAGACCCGTGGTACCCATCTGAAATCTTGTTGTGCCGTGTAGTTTCCCACACTTTGTATTCTTTCACTACTGCTTTGTCTTGAACTGATATGATTTGAACCGTGTCTCTATTTTGATTTGGCAAGACAATGCAGTGACCATAGGACATAGATATATGTTTGTTTGATGCTTTTATTATGTACTAGTACTTGGCAATAGAAGACTTGGTAGTTTAATCCTGTCCACCTTACTAATGAACTGGTTCACCGAAATGAGTTTCATATACTAGTACATGCTAAACCTGTTATGTGTCTGCTTGTTTCTTCTTTTAGAATGCTGACAGAATATTGGGGAAGAGTGCCTTATTAAGCAATGGTAAAGGAAGTAATGCAGATAAGGTTCAGGATAGTGAGATATCCTTGTTGGTCTCCAAGAAAGCTGATAAAACAGCTAAGGAAGACTATCTTGAAGACAGTGAGACAACCCCAAAGTCCTATCTCGGTTTAGTGTTCGAGTTACTGGCCACTACCACTTGCACAAGCTATTCAAACTCACTGTCTGAATCAGTTTGGTTTCTTGAGTCTCAACTACGAGCTGAAAGACATCGATCAGCTGTGCTGCGACAAGAAGCGGAAGGACTGCGGAAGTCCCTGGACCATTCAGATGCATACTCTCTGGTGCAATAGCAAGTGTTGTACGATTTTAGCGCCAAACAGGACAAAGCTAATAAGCTTGATAAGCTTATTGCCAGCATGGTGGATACCCAGGATAACGTTTCTTGAGCTCTTCTGAAGTTGCTTCAGTTATGCCCTTGTTTTGCTGCCGCGTTTATTTGCACTGGTGGCCAATTTTGACGGCCAGTGTATGTAATATGCTGCTTTCCCCCCTATATTTCCACTGGTGGCGAACTTTGATGCCCAGTGGATGTAATATGTGTAATAGCGGTAATAGGCTAGCGTTAATTGCTTGCTTATTTATTTCGTTACTGTCTTGTTTAGTTGTTTGCTTGTAGTCACTGCAGTTCTTTTTCTGTGTTTTTCTAGTGGCCACAATAGCCTATTTTTGGTAACTAGGCCAAAATAATCATGGCAACACACGGACTGTTGTAACCATGGCCCTCCTGCGGGCCGTATGATCCATGGGCCTTCTATGGGCCGTAGGATCCATTGGCCTTCTATACGGGCCATAGGATCCATGGGCCTTCTACGGGCCGTAGGATCCGTGGGCCTTCTACGGGCCGTACGATCCATGGGCCTTTTACGGGCCGTAGGACCCATGGGCCTTCTACGGGGCGTATCATCATTTCGCCAATCATGGGCCATACTATTCGAGGACCATAATGGGCCGTTAATAGGCCGTATTTGATAACTCCATGAAAACAACCCAACATTTTTTACATGAAAACGGCCCAACGTATTAACGGGCCACAAATGGGCCGACTGTAACCACGAGCTGGATTTGGCCCACAAGCAAAAAATGACAGTAACGGGCCGTAAGTAACCGAATGCTGGAAATGAGCCCTGAGAAGGCCGAAATATAACATGGGCTAGAAACGGCCCAATGGAATAATGGGCCGTTAATGGGTATAAAGTGATACACTATTCATTACGGGCCAGTTTCACCACGGGTTGTTAATGGGCCAAGAGTTACAAAGGGCCTCATATGGGCCGAAAGACGTCATGGGCCATACATGGACCGGAAGTTAAAACGGGCTAGAATCATATTGGACAGCCCAGATGACGCTAATGGGCCTAATTCAGAGAGGTCGTAACGGGCCCTGGGTTAGCGGGCTGTAAATGGGCTATATGTGAATAGGCCGTTAACAAGCTTTCCGTGGGCCGACCCACCATCTTTTGACCAAGTCAAATGGGCTGGCCTTTTCACAGGAATGGGCCTCTGTTGGGCCGTGCCACGTGTCGACGTATCATAGGTGCCTTGGGTCCAATGAGTGGATGACATATGTCCCAACGGTGATCCGACACGTGTTTCCTCCAGCCAATGATGATTTTACACGTGGAAAATCCCCATTGGTCGGGGCTGTTAACGGGTTATCAAATCAAAAACCGGACCCGATAGCTTAACGGCGTTCCGCTACGGTGGATGCCATGTGTCGGTCACCCTTGACGAAAGCACTTCTGTGACGCGCGATTTATCATC
This sequence comes from Triticum aestivum, assembly GCF_018294505.1. Taxonomy (NCBI): domain Eukaryota; kingdom Viridiplantae; phylum Streptophyta; class Magnoliopsida; order Poales; family Poaceae; genus Triticum; species Triticum aestivum. The sequence goes on from NC_057813.1 coordinate 161,894,068, forward strand.
ATGGAAGTGGACACTTCCGTGATGATAATTTTGGTAATGTCATGGAACACTTCTACGACAGCACATGTATGACTATCTTGATTCTGTCATAAAATCGCCATGGATGTACATGCATGACAAAAAACATGGCCTACTGTGACAAACACGTATCATCATGGAAGTGTATTTTTTAGTGTATTAAGATTGTGCATAATCCCGTGCAACATTCTCGAACTAAGCATATTGAAGTTCGTCATCATTTCATTCAAGATCATGTTGCTAAGGGAGATATCAATCTTAAGTATGTTCGTACCAATAAGCAATTGGCGGATATATTCACCAAACCTCTTGATGATAAAGTATTTTGCCGTTTGAGAGGTGAATTGAGTATCATTGATGCCTCAAACTTGGAGTGGAAACTTCATGTGGATGCATGCAAGGCATGAGCCTTTTTATGACTAATCCTTGATATTTCTCTTATGATGATGATCATAAATCTTGGATATACTTGTACCCTTGTATATGCTATCTAACCCTTGTAGGTACTTGGATAAGCTCAACTCAATGGGATTGCAACTCAATCACATTCTAAGCAATCTCTACATCTCCAGGTCTCTACAATATGGTGGTTGAAGACAAGGAAGCATGAATCCTTTCAATATATTGGATCCTTTCAATATATATACATATACAGCCGGTCTATTCTGCTAATATTAGCAGAATAACTATTCTACTAACACTTCCGCACCGCACGCTCAACGCAAGAGCACGTCATTGTTTGAACGAAGTGTGCTGTAGTACTCAGGTGAATGAACTTCGTATCAGAAAAAACTGCATGCAGTGTTTTTTTGGTACTGTTTTTGCTCTAATTTTTTAACTATTTGGAAGAACGAGGCATGTAATATATTGTTGGAAAGCTACGGATTAGGCGCAACTTCTCAATGTTGAACACTTTTGGAGATTCCTCGCGGTTTAAGAGCAATTTTGAAAACGGTGGGCGCCCAACGAGTAGCTGCGAGCGTGTTTTTGTGTTTTTTTTGCAAACCACTTATTGGAATGAAGCAGATGATATGCCGCTGGAAACATATTGTCGAGGCGCATCTTTTTCAGATCTATTATTTTCTCTAATTCATTATAGTTTAAGATCAGTTTCAAATTTACTAAATCGCGGAATTATGTTTTTCATTTTTTTTGAAATATTCGGTACTGTTTTCGATCTAGTTTTCTAACCGTATGTCGAAATGAGTCATGTAACATAGCATTGAAAAGCTATAGACGAGGCACAACTTTCATATGTTCAAATATTTTTTAGATTCCTTACGGTTTTAAGATAACTTTGAAAATCGTGTGGCAGACGACGAGTGGCTGCGGCTGTTTTTTTGTAAATTTTTTCAAACAGCTCATCGGAATGATCCAATTGATACACCGTTAGAAAGATATCATAGAGATGCAACTTTTGCATGTAGAACACTCTCTCCGATACCTTACGGTTTAAGAGCAATTTTGATTTTAGCGAAATGCGGACACTCTGTTTTTTTGCGACCCAAAATCATCGTGTGTACTGCATCAGACATAAAACCGCACTACTTTCAGACCAGAAACCGCACTTCATGAGACCGACAAGTGCACTGCATGATTTCTTTCGTCATTTTTCTAACTTTTTGTGAAACACGAAACACCTTGGAGGATGAGTGCAGTGCACATCAAAGATAAAGTAAACCACAACACAAATCAGAGTGGGTTGCGTGGCTTTTTTGTCATTTTCAAACTATCTTTTGTATAAGTACGTTCGAACTGAATTACCGAGGCTAGTGTACTGCATTTTTTTCCTAAACACCTTTTTGAAGTTTGCATGGTTGAGAATAGTGAGCTGCACTATTATTCACTATTCAAGAAATCTTCCGATCCACCGATTAATCTTCCGATTTATCGCTAATCGGGGGGTGACCGATAAGATTATGCCTTATCTTTGCCGTTTATATTTGGGACCGATTTATCGTTCTGACAAGCGATTTATCGGGAATCTCCCGATAAATTAGACCTATTCATAGTACGATGTTTGCAAAAACTATGTTTATTTATGTTTTTGGACCTTGTTACGAAATATGTAATATTTTCCTATTTTGTTTGCCATTATACGAGGATTCAAAGGATAGAAATCAAGGTAACACTTCTGCCAAATATTGTTTTGGTGTTGAATATAGCGTATTTTAGTGTTGGGAACCTGATATTTGCAAAAACATATCCGATTAATAGTCGATCGATAAAATCGATTAATTGACTAGTTTCCGATTAATCTCTAATCCCTAGATGACAGAAACGATAACGATAAGCGATATCGTCAACATTGCTACTATGTTTTGTTTTTCCTTCTCACTTTTTTATGAATGCATCTTGCCTGCCGAGACAGTTTTCTATAGAGTGAACCACAAAGCACTTCCTGCACCCACACACCAGACTGCAAGTGCACCGCAAAGAACCGCAACATGTATCAAAGTGAAGTACTAAGCGAGCATTTTTTTATCGAGCATGTACTGCAGGGACGAGGTGAGTCTACTGCATCAATTTTTCTTCCGATATTCTTCTACTGCACACAACAACAGAGTGAGCTACATTAAAAAAATTATCTTTTTTTTAAAAAAATGCGCTTGTCAACATAGTGAACCCCTGGGAGAAAGATCACAACGTCACTCAAACAGGTGAGCTGCATTTCAAAAAAGTACTGTTGTTTTTCTTCATTGCATGTTTTTTCGAGAAAGTTGATGTTGCCGAAAACACACGACCACATCAACCAGCGGCAGAATAGACACTGCGACTCCCCTGCTGCTCCAATTAAAGAGGTTGATGCCGCCATCCTTCTCTGTGCCGGCAAGTGAACCTCAAGAGAAAGGTTGTTGAAGAACTGAACCTGCGCATTGACAAACAAACAAACAACAAAGAATATCAATAAAAACTTCAAAAAATTCCAACTATCATCGAGGCAGTTTTGGGGGAGATCACCATCATGCTCTTTGCGCCCTCCAATACAGTTAATTACAGGCAAGTATTGCCTTGTTTCTGCAAAACAAACACACTAACAGTGAAGTGCTTCACAACACCTATGGGAGGACCTCGTGCTGAGTACTGCAAACGCCCTGCCACAGGATTGTGGCTCACCTGAGCGCTACATGCGTAGCACCACCCGACTGCATGCGGGGGCTACTGAACTACAGAAGCCAAATTTTTTTTCCCGGCACCCATGGATGAGCTGCGAGAGAGGCTTGCGGTGCACTACTCCAGGGCTCGCGGCGCTCTGCTCCAGGATGTCGGCGGGGCTGGGCCGACCGGCGCGACGACGGAGGTAGAAGGAGGCTGGGGAGGGAAGGATGAGTCGCGGAGGTGGGGCGACAGCTTGGGGGGAGGAGGTTGGGAGGCGGTGCGAGGGAAGCAGGTTGGGCAGCGGCGCGGGGGGAGCACGTTGGGCGGTGGCAGGGGGAGCAGGTGGGATGGTGGCGCGGGGGGGGGGGGGTCGTCGCGGCCTGGCTCCGGTAGCGTGGCGTCACAGGGGCCCACCGTGGCCTGGATCCGGCGTCGGTTCGTGCTGGGAAGCGATTGGGGAGGGGTGGCTCGCCGGTGATGGGAGGAAGACCACCGACAAGGTGGGGCTAGGTGGCTCACCGGCGAGGGGAGGGAGGTGGTGATGTCGTGAAGGTGGTGTGTTGGTGGGGGAATGGAGGTGGTGCGGTGGTGGGGGAGGGGCACGAGGAGATTGGGAGTGGGGGTGGGCGGGTGGGCTTCAGTCGGGGATATTTTTTTGTGGGTAGGTGGCTGTAGTCGGGATGTTAGCAGAATAAGATCTGGTGTTAGCAGAATAAGACTCTAAAGGGTGTTATCATAATAGACCCACCCTATATATATATATATATATATATATATATATCAAACTTCATTTGGTATCAAACTTCAAGATTGTCATTTTGGATACACAAGTGCTCTTCCTTGCAAAACTAACCCATGTAGGAAGTTGAACTCCAACTACAAGCGGTGCTTCCAACTCTTGATGAACTACATCAACTTTGAGCACCCTACACAAGTTCAACTACATGACCAAGATCACCACCACCAAGGTATGTCATTCCATCTTAGAAAAGCTTTACCTCAAGACATGGGTCAAAGTAGCTCAACAAGATGTTAATACATCAAAATGCTTAAAAGAAAAATGGCAACCCCATTTTGAGCTTAAAGATGAGTATGACCTATGATCAAGTGTCTTCACTTGACTCCTAAGTCAATATGCTCTAACATAAGTGACTTTGTCGCCAACCAATTCTAGATGAAGTTCTCTAGTGTTTCTCTGTGTTCTTGCATTTGTCTCTTGCTTGTTTATTTACCCTTTACAAAAACTTCATCCAGATTTTATTTCTTGTTTATTTCTCTGTTATTTTCTACATTTAATTCATTGCAAATCCTTTAGTTAATTCCTTGCAAATCTTTGTGAGAACCTATTTGCCTAGTGAGCTGAGATGACAAAATCATTTCTCTGTGATGAACTCGGTCTCACCGACCGTTTCTCTTCGGACAGACCAAAACAACTCGGTGTCACCGAAGAAAAGGGCTCGGTGTTACCGATTTCACCATTGTGGAAACATTTTGCCATTTGTGTCCTGCTTTTTTCAATCTAGCTCCACCCGATGATTCTTTTCCTCTATCTGCATCACATTTTACATGCTGCTTTGTCATGTGACTCAAGGACCAAACCTACTTGACTTATGCTCCAGAAGATCCCTTCTTGGAAATTGATGTCAAAGGGGTAGAGAGAGATCACATCAAAGAGACCCTAAGAGAGAGAAAGACTTCTTACATCCCAGATGCTTGGTAAGCAAAGAGGAGAGAAGATACTTGTCTTTTAGAGGGGAAAGACATGTTAGTTGAAGATATTTCTTTGCTCTGATTTTCATTTGCTCTGATTTTCTATTACCCTATCTTCTCCTATTATCCAATGTCAGATTCAGGGGGAGAATGACATCTAAGGGAAGAAAATCTTTGGAATTCATTGCATATCTTTCAATATCCAACTAGAGTACTAAGTACTCACTCTCTACATGTCATCCCAATCTTGGTACTCTTGTGGTTTCTTACTTTTGCTCTATTTAGCAGATGTTTTTGTGTTGTCTAACCCTATTTTCTCAGGTTCATCTCTTCCAAAGTTAGCTCAAGACCATAAGGTAAGTATATGCATCACACTCATGTGCATGAGGATCTCTTGCTGATGTATATATTATCTGCAGGAAGGGCTCATGAACATGCAGGTACACTCTCTGCAATTCACATCATTTGCTCTGATGCATATAGCCAAGATACATGTAACACATTGCTTGCTCTGACATGTTTATGCTTTCACATACTTCTATAATCTATCTTTACATGATTGCATACATGTAGGAGGAGCTGATGCATGTTGCATGTCCTTTCCAAATCTTTACTTGTCTTACTTCATATCTTTATCTAAAGCTTTGATGTATGTTGTCATTGTCGGTGTCAAAACCGGCGGATCTCAGGTAGGGGGTCCCGAACTGTCCGTCTAAGGCTAATGGTAATAGGAGGCGGGGGACACAATGTTTACCTAGGTTCGGGCCCTCTCTACGGAGGTAATACCCTACTTCCTGCTTGATTGATCTTGATGAATATGATTATTACAATAGTTGATCTACCACAAGATCGTAATGGCTAAACCCTAGAAGTCTAGCCTATGAGGTTATGATTGTTGTGGCTGAACCCTAGAAGACTAAACCCTCCGGTTTATATAGACACCGGGAGGGGCTAGGGCTGTACAAAGTTAGTTACAGAGAAAGGAATCTACATATCCGAATCACCAAGCTTTCCTTCCACGCAAAGGAGAGTCCCATCCGGACACGGGACGAAGTCTTCTATCTTGTACCTTCATAGTCCAACTGTCCGGCCAAAGTATATAGTCCGACTGTCGAAGGACCCCTTAGTCCAGGACTCCCTCAGTAGCCCCTGAACCAGGCTTCAATGATGATGAGTCCGGTGCGCAGATTGTCTTCGGCATTGCAAGGCGGGTTCCTTCTCTAAATACTCCAACATAGCCTTCCGAACATAGAAAACATGTCCGGCTCTATAAAACAAATACCACACACAACCGTAGAGAGTATAATATTTCACGAGTCCAATCTGTTGACAACTTTTTGTAACATGACATCACACCACTGCCCGGTTATTATTCGAACCTTTTTTAGCCCGCCACTCCGTATTTCGAGGTGCGGTTTCACTGGCACATCTGGTCGAAGTGGAGATCGTGTCCCCTTATCACATGATTCTCATCAATACGGGCAAGGGTAATCCAACCGTGTCATCTGCACGACGCTTGGGTAATAGGCGAATTTTAAGGCGAGCAGGGAGGCACATAACTTTTACTGCCTTTATAAGGGGATAAGGATTCACCTTTTCATACCCACGCCTTCTCCTTCCTCTACCCATCCATTCTCGAGCTCCAGCGCCCAAGCTCTTGCCTTCTTCGCCCAAAAAAGCATTCCAATCATGTCCGGATGCGGAGCAGGAGGCAAGTGGATGGCCTCCTCCTTCAAGAAGAAGGACATCCAGGAGCTCCGGGAGGCCGGGTACCTGGCCAAGGACATCGCTCATCAACTTCCGGCCAAGGGACAAATCGTCCCCACCCTGGAGCCCCAAGAGAGGGTGGTGTTCCTTACACACTTCATCCATGGGCTGGGATTCCCCCTCCACCCATTCGTCCACGGACTGATGTTTTACTATGGGCTGGACTTCCATGATTTGGCCCCCAACTCTATCGTCAACATATTGGCATTTATTGTCGTGTTCGAGGCCTTCCTCCGCATCCCACCTCACTTCGGCCTATGGCTGAAGACCTTTAATGTGAAGCCGAAGGTGGTGAGCGGCCAACAAGCAAAGTGCGGAGGTGCCATGGTGGGCAAGATGCCCAATGTCACTTGGCCCGAAGGCTCCTTTGTGGAGACTGTCAAAGGGTGGCAGTCGGGGTGGTTCTACATCACCGAGCCATGCGACACCAATTGGGCGGCGAACCCCATGTTCCGATCCGGAGTCCTGATGCGTCTCACCTCCTGGCAAGAGAAAGGCCTGGCATGGGGTCTTCGTACGAGCTGACAACGCTCCAGACGCGCGTCCAGAGCCTGATAATCAAGAAAGTCAAGCTTGTCGACGTAATCCAGGTTATGCTCATCCGCCGGATTCTTCCGTGCCAAAGCCGTACTTGCTATATGTGGGAGTTTGATCCGACCAAGCACCAGACCCTATTAGTGCTCTTCGGCACGGCGCACGAAGAAATCTAGAAGGTGCTCTTTAAGGCCAACGAGGTGCCGCTGGCCAAGGACAAGGACCGTGGGCACGACCTAACTCACCCTGCTAATTCGGTAAGTTCTCTCATGTTTTCAAGGTGTACCCTTTACTTGCATATTCGAGGAAGGCATCTAAGCTCCCTATCAACTATATCAGGACTGGCAGAGATAGCGGAGCGGATTAACTGTCCGGCTCCGATGCCTGAAGGCCCAGAGACTTCGCTCCTCACAAAGATGCTATATCTGGCGCCTTACGAGGTGCCAGAGAAGAAGGCCAAGAAGAAGGCCAAAGGGACCAGAAGTGGTCTCCGCCACAAGGGCACTTTGGACGTGACGTCCGAAGAATCGTTCACAGGATTCGCCGGACCCAGCTGTGATGGACAACGGGACCCTTCCATTGGCCACCTCTCTCCGGGACCTGGATTGCGCCAAAGCGTCGTCCCGGAGGATCCCCGGCCCAGGAGAAAATCCGGCGGCCGTTCGGGAGACGCCAGAGGGTGAAGCCTCGGTTGCCGGACACATGGGGGAGCATACCCTCATGGATACTAACGATGGGGGCCGTATTCAATCCGACCCTCATCCGAATATAATTCCGGAGACCCCTACGGCTCCGGTGTGAGGCAAGCAGCTCCCTTCGGAGGGAAGGGGTGCGCCTATCCCACCGGTGACCTCTGTCCAACCAAAGGCACCGGACAGGTTGCTGGAAGAGCTGAAAGGCACTTCCATTGTTGATGAACATCGTACCCTTATGGGTACGGTGATTGGGTAGGTCCTGTCCGCGAAAAGTGGATTGACCGAAGCCTACACTAGCCTTCTAATAGGCTTTGAGGTAAGAAACGTAATTAGAAAAAGAATGTCACAGTATAGACAGTAGCCCCTGATGCTCTGTCCGATGTTCGGAAAGAAAAGTTGAACAGAGGATCAAATAATTTTCGCAGGAGTCTAATCTGATATGTCTATGTGAATAAGCAGGCATCGCTGCTGGCTGTGACCGCTCATACTGCAGAAGTCTCCGGACTGAAGCAAAATCTAGAGCGGGTCAACGAGGAGCTCGGCCGCATGAAAAAGCAGCTGAAGGACAGTCAAGGTATGCAGTAACCTTGTATATATTCAGGAAGGATGAATGATTGGTGTTGACTAAAGTGTCATGAAATTTATTAGGGGCCACGACCAAAGTAGCTGCCCTCAAGAAGGCGCTGGCTGAGGCCAAGGACAAGGTGGCCAAGGAGCAGGCCACACGTGAAAAGCATGAGGCCCGGGTCAATGAGGTTCAGCAAGAGCTCCATGACGCCATAAAGAAGTATGAGTCCTTGGAGTGCGATTTTAAGACTCAAGAGTCCGACCTTGCCAAGGCGTGCCAGAGCGCACAAGATGCCCAAGCCGAAGCCGAGGGCGCCCTCCAGGAAATCCAGGCAACCAAGAAGATTATGGCGGGTAAGGCCTTCATTATGCAAAGTAGATATGTAAAGGAAAGGTTCCTCTTACTTACCCAGATTTGGAGCCCTCCAGGGGCGTTTGTGGATCTGCCGCATAGCATGTCAGACGCTGCGGAATTCTATCGAGACAAAGAGGGGAGCTCTACGGAGAAGCTATTCTGGTCGCAATACCTTGGACCAGAACATCTGGTGCCCTTTAGCGATCCGCTGAAACAGCTGGTTGAGCTTCATAAGGCGGTCGAACTAGCCATGAAGGATTTCATAATCTAGCTATGGCTTGCCAGAGCCATGCCTAGCAGCTACTTCGGACTCGTGAAGCGGCTTGTCAGTGCTTGCCCTCGGCTTGAAGCAATTAAGCAGTCGATCTGTATCGAAGGCACACGGATGGCCTTTGCTCGTGGTAAGATGCATTGGGCGAAGATGGACGCCACGAAGCTGATGACCGAGGGGCCGCCTAAGGGCCAGGAGTACCGCCGACCCAAACTGTATTTTGACAGTATCCTGGAGGGATCCCGCCTTGTAGCGAAGCAATGTGCGAAGGATATCATATTACCATGAGTACATTCATGTTATCCTGTCCTGTAATATGAAACAAGATCATTATATAATGCTTGTTTATTTAAAATCTACCTCCTGTGCGGTCATTTTCTGAAATCGGAGAGTTGGCCAGTCATCGGCTTCTGCCCCCACGTAGATAGTACGGGGGTTTTCGGGATAAATCTAAACACTCTTTACTCCATATTTTGGTCCTTAAAGGAGGTGTTTAGCGCAACGAACAAGGCAATCACACTATACGGCTTTATCACCCTCACTTAGCCATAGGAGTTTGACAACGAAAATTTTGGCACAACCCCTGGTGTTCGGAAGTCCGAACTTGGGGCGCTATACATGCCTAATCAGATAAAAACCGACTCATCACATAATTCGGGAAAATGTCTAAGGATTTGAAACCTCTCGAACAGCTGACCAGCTCTCGCCGCATCATGACAATCAGTTTTTGGCTTTCTCTACTGAGATGCTCGTCCGGAAGAACTCGGACACAATCGCAGTAGTTCTCCCTTTACTACCCTAGCCGATATAACGGAACGTAAGGTAGTAAGCATAGGAGCTGGGCTACCCAACTAATTTCCAAAGACATGATTCGGAGCCGATGCATATAATGCTATAAGTTCGGGGTGCCGAACTGTACTATAAAAGTGTTCAGACTTTGTTGCCATGTTATGGGGTATGATGAAGCCCCTGGCAAATTAAGGTGTACCAAAGTGTATGGGTGCGATTGATAAAAAATACAAAGACAAGGAAAAAAACAAATAATAAGCTGACGCCGTAAATACCGAGCCGCAGATTATTTTCCATTGTAATTTGATTAATACGTCAAGGCATAATTGTACAAGTAATGTGATAGGCAAATAAGGCTATTTGACATGCCACGACCAAGGGCGAGCTGCGTGCGGGTTTTCAAAACAGGTATAACGATCGTTAGCAGAGACCACCTGGGGGTTTCCTTATACGTCAAAGCTCCTTGCCTTCTTGGTGTATCTGTACCGTGATAGGTCCGATGATCAGGTTATCAGAAAATCCTTGAGAGGAGAAAAACCTAAAATAAAAAATAAAAAGTGATGGTATGCGGATCCAGGGGCGGTTGAGCCGCATTTTGGACCACGGTTTAGCTGTGCCTCCATCCATGCCCATGGTATTTTGAGTGCGTACTTATGTACGCGCGGCACAAATGTCACCGCTTGATTGGGGATGGGATGGAGCCCGAATTGCTAGTCAAGCTCTGGACGAGCTGGAGTGTCTTGCTACAGAGTAGTTTGGACTCACTTGACGGTGTCCGGGAGCTTTACTGCCGAATTGAGGTTCTGCCTAAAAAGGCTACTCTGTACCTCTGCTGCAAGGGCCGCGATGTGCTCCTCAGTATGGAGGGAGCGTTCCATATTTCCGTTGACCATTATGACACTGTGTGGTCGGGGCATCTTGAGCTTGAGGTAGGCGTAGTGCGGCACCGCATCGAATCGAGCGAATGTGGTTCGTCCGAGCAGTACATGATAGCCACTTCAGAAGGGGACAATGTCAAAGATCAACTCTTCGCTTTGGAAATTATCCGGGGATCCGAAGAACACTTCCAGTGTGATTGAGCCCGTACATCAGGCCTCGACACCTGGTATGACACCTTTAAAGGTGGTTTTTGTGGGCTTGATCCTTGAGGGATGGATACCCATTTTCGTAGTGTATCCTGGTAGAGCGGGTCCAGACTACTGCCACCATCCATGAGGACTCGCATAAGGTGGAATCCATCAATAATTGGGTCGAGGACCAGTGCGGCTGAACCGCCATGATGGATACTGGTCGGATGGTCCCTGCGATCGAAGGTGATCGAGCAGGACGACCATGGGTTGTACTTTGGGGCGACTGGCTCCATCGCGTAGACGTCCCTGAGTGCACGCTTGCGCTCCCTCTTGGGGATATAGGTGGCGTATATCTTGTTCACCGTTTTGACTTGGGGGGGGGATTTCTTCTGTCCCCCTATGTTCGGTGGTCGGGGTTCCTCGTCATAGTCATCGCTTTGCGACCCTTTCTCCTTATTCTCGGCATTTAACTTGTCGTCCTATTTGAGGACCCAACATTCCCTGTTGGTATGATTGGCTGGTTTATCAGGAGTGCCATGGATTTGGCATGGTCGATCTAGTATGCGGTCCAGACTGGACGGGCCCGGATTATTTCTCTTAAATAGCTTCTTTCGCTGACTGAACTTAGAGCCACTGAATCCAGCATTGACCGTCGTGTCTTCGCTGTTGTCACCGTTGTTTCGACGCTTATGTCTATTGCGTCGGGGCTTGCCGTTGCTATTTCTGGCTTAAGAAGTGCCAGGTTCGCCTGTATTGTTGTTGCTACGAACTAGCCAGCTGTCTTTGCCTACATAGAAGCGGGTCATGAGTGCCGTAAGGCTGACATAGATTTTGGTTTTTCCTGGTCGAGGTGTCTGGCTAGCATTCATCGTGAATGCTGTGCTTAAAGGCCGCTAGGGCTTCGGCGTCCGGACAGTCAACGATCTGGTTCTTTTTAGTTAGGAACCTGGTACAGAATTTCCTGGCTAACTCTCCGGGCTGTTGGATTATGTGACTTAGGTCATCAGCATCCGGAGGTCGGACATATGTGCCTTGGAAGTTGTTGAGGAAGGCGTCCTCCAAATCATCCCAACTGCCAATGGAGTTTTCGGGCAGACTGTTCAACTAGTATCTAGCTGGTCCCTTGAGTTTGAGCGGGAGGTATTTGATGGCGTGAAGATCATCACCGCAGGCCATATGAATATGGAGAAGAAAGTCCTCAATCCATACCGTGGGGTCTGTTGTGCCATCATATGATTCGATGTTCACGGGTTTGAACCCTTCTGGGAAATCGTGTCCCATTACTTCCTGGTGAAGCAAAGGTGGTGTGCAGCCCCTCTATATCGGGCCAAGTCATGACGTAGCTCGGATGGAGTTCATCTGTGATTTTCGGCCCGGACGTGATTGTGTTTGTCACGTTCAACCAGATGGCCATCGTCGCATATTGGGGCACGCCCCCGTGATCCATAGATTGATCTTGTCTGACCTGCTCTATATTCCAAGTTGCGCCGCATGTCATGTGTATATCCCTAAGTTGTTGTATTTCTGTTTTTTTAGCGAGGCAGTGCGGGTTGGTGTTCGGCCCGAGGTGTCGCTTTGTCCTGGCCATGTGGTGGTCGGTCAGCCGCATTGTACCTTGGTAGGACGAGCTCGAGCACCTCATCATCGAACAGTGGTAACAGTTTGCGCTTCGGGTAGCTTTTGGTTGGGCTCTCGAGGCCATATTCCTCGGCTACCAGGACATCAGTCCATCTTTCATTGAGCAGATCTTGGTCAGCTTGAAGCTGCTGCTTCTTATGTTTCAGGCTCCTTGAAGTGGCTGTTAGCCGGTGCTTAAAGCGCTCCTGCTCGGCGGGCTCGTCAGGCATGATAAAGTCTTCGTCGCCGAGGCTCACCTTGTCCTCGGACAGCGGAAGGTAATTACTATCCTCCGCGTCTTCATTCGTGGCCTGTTCATCGGGGCTAGCTTGCCCATCTTCCCATTCGTCCTGTTCGGAGGTTGGCTCAACGGGGTCTTCATTGTCTTCGGCATCGTCCGGAGTATTGTTTTCTCCTGTGACCGTGTTGCTGTTTTTAGTACGACGAGGCTTAGAGCGGCGCCGCTAACGCTGGCGCTTTGGCTGTATCTCAGGAGGTTTATCCTCGACTAGATTTTCATTGTCGCCGTTGTTTTCTTTGGGTGTATCCACCATCACTACAAAAAAAGACACATCCATGACATTTTGGGCCGAACGTTTTTTTTCCTGTCATACATATGACACTTCTATGACGATAATTGCGACAAAACCCGGTATCATCATAGATGTGGTGGGCTCCTACTTCTATGACAAAAAATCATGACAGAAAATGGGCTTTTCGTCCTGGGCGAGCTGGAGATGCAGCTGCATGACATTCTTTGGGCCGTCCATGGCGGAAAAAACCATGGTAGAAGTGAGGGCGAGGAAAATTTTGGGGAGTTCCCAATTACGGTGGGAGGTCGGGGGCCGAGTGATGCGCGTTTCTCTCGTACACGTACGCGTGTGTGTGCGAGGCATTGGCTCTAACTGAACCCGAGCGAGGCGTTGGGCTCTAACTGAACCCGAGTGATTGCACTGCAGGCTACGCGTTACTAAACCTGAGCGATCGATTCCTTCGGTATTGGTGCTAACTGAAGCCGATCGATGCTGCCTCTCTGGATGAATAGTGAGTGTTGCGGGGGGGGGGGGGGGTTGGATGAACAGTGAGCGGTGGGAGTGGATGAACATGACCTGTGGCGTTGCCTTTGGATGAATAGGACCCCGATCGATCGAGCCGGTTGGGGCTGGATGAACAGGACCCCGTGGAGGGATGGATGAATAGGACGACCCCGTGGAGGGGTGGATGAACAGAAGACGGTGGAGGGGTGCCCGTGGAGTGGTGGTTGAATAGTAGCCAGTGGAGTAGCGCATGGTGGAGGCTGGATGAACAGGAGCCCGTGGATGAACAGTCGCATGTGGAGGCTGGAGGAGGTCGACGGTGGATGAATAGTAGCCCGTGGAGGCTGGAGGAGGTCGACGGTGGAGATGAACAGTATCCCGTGGAGTCTTGTTTTGCGGTACGCCACACCCCTCCCGATGAACAGGACCCCCGTTTCGACCGTAGCGCTCCAACACAAGTCCATTTTGTCCGTTTTGTGGTACGCCACACCCTCCCGATCAACAGGACCCCCATTTCGATCGTAGGAGGTCCGTTTCCTCCGTTTTGCGGTACGCCAGACCCCTACCAATGAACAGGATCCCGTTTCAAATGTGGCCGGTCGAACACAAGGCCGTTTCCTCCATTCTGCAGTACGCCAGGCCTCGTTTCCATCGCCTGTTCCGTCCAAGCCCTCCCGATGAACACGACCACGCATTCCATTCCGACCCAGCCGGTTGGCTCCCCATGAATACGATGGCGATGCTGTTTCTCCGTTCCCACCCAGCCATGTACACAAGCCCTGGCTGTACGGATGCGCAAGTAGGCATTCGAGACCCTGTCCATTTGTACGTACGTGGCCGTATTTTCTTTCTTGCACCCTGGCCGCTGTACATACGTGTACATGCTACGTGCCCGCCTCTACTACGACACGTGCACACCTCTACATCGACCAGTATATATGTACATACACGTTCGCGACCAGAATGACAATGCTACGTATGCTTCGACCAGGTGGGTCCCGACTGCTAGGCACTTCATTTCGTGCGAAGATGTAGCTGGTGGGTCCCAACAGTCAGGGGGGTGAATCGTTTTTTCGGACGCACTTCCTTGCGTGCGAAGATGTAGCTGGTGGGTCCTAGCAGTCAGGAGGGCGAATCTTTTTTTTTGCCCAGACGCACTTCCTTGCACGCGAAGATGTTGCTGGTGGGTCCCAGCAGTCAGGGGGAAACTTTTTTTTGTGAAATAAGGTGGCCCGTCCGGTGGGTCCTGGCTGTCAGGTGGAGGAATAATTATTTTGCACGTAATAAGGAGGCACTTCCTTGCTACGGCCGTGGACCCAGCTGTCAGCCTCTCCACGTACAGTCCACTTCAGATGCATGTCGGTCATTGACCATGTTGACCAGGCAGAGCGAGGCCTAGGAAGGGAACGACACAGAGGCAGGGAAGACGCAGCAGTGGATGCCCACACGAAGAGGAGTACGAGAGTTCACTGGTTTGGCTGCGGTGTGAGGCTACTGTCGCCAAAGAATAACAAGGGGTGTGGGTGAGTAGAGGGATGGCCTGGCAGCGGTGGGAGTAGTAGGGGGCGGTGAGGCCTCCGCGGCATCACCGCCGGCCATGGGAGGCAGGAGCAAGCGGCATGACCGACACTACTTTGGGTGGCTGGAGCAAGAAGACCAGAGGTTGAAGAAGCACTATGGCCGTTGGATGGACATCATACGGTCACTGGAGTATTGTCTAAGTTGAAAAAGCCCTCCGTCCCCGTCAACTTAGTAGGCCCACAAATCAGCCACCCACTATGGTGGGTCCCAACTAGCAGGGGGTATTCATTTTTTGTGTGTAATAAGGAGACACTTCATTGCGTGCGAAGATTGCTGGTGGGTCCGACCTGTCAGCGGGGGGCATGTTTTTTCGTGAAATATAGAAGCCCTTCTGGTGGATCCCAGATGTCAGGTGGAGGAATCATTATTTTGCGTGTAATAAGGAGGCATTTCCTTGTGTGCGGCCGTGGACCTAGCTGTTAGCCTCTCCACGCACAGTCTACTTACGATGGTGTCGTTCGTTGACCACGTTGACCACGCCACGCCGAGCGCATCCAAGGTGGTGGATGACGGCGAGGCCCGAGACAGCAACGAGCTGAAGATGGGAAGACGCGGGAGTAGAGTCACAGACGGAGAGGTGTACGAGGGTTAACTGGTTCTAGTGCGGTGTGGTTCGGCAGTCGGTGGAGAAGAACAGGAGGTGTGGAGGGGTGGAGGGATGGCCTGGCCAACGGTGGAGTAGCGCTTCATAGCGAAGCGTGCTAAGCAGAGCTGCTAGCAGCAGGAGGCGGGATGTGGTCCCGGCGGCGCTGGAGGAAGAAGACGAGAGATTGAAGATGGATGCCGGTCGTTGCATGTAAATCCAACGGCTAACATGTCAGAATCATTTGTTGACTAAATTGACAACGACCTGCGTTGGCTTCGACCTATTGGCCCACATTTCAGCCTCCAAAAACGTGGCACGTATTCAACCCATTTTTTCAGAATTTACAGTCAATTTGATTTTTTTGAATTACAGCCATAGCTGGGCTGGGTGAACAAATTATGTAGCTTCCATGCGTCCCATTTATTTTATTTCCTAAAAAATTACAGGCCATTTGCACTTTCTCGATATACACGATTTTGCTAGGCTGATTCTAATTATAATGTTGGGTTGGGCCAACAATGTTATCAAAATATAAAAATGGGCTGAGCATTTTGTTATAAATATATTTAAATAATAAGTGATATTATTACATTCGTCCTTAAATCTTACCAAGCTTTTGTACACAATCACTAGGATTTTCGTGCCAAAACAATCCAGGATTTTATCATTAAGAAATTATTTTTATAAGTTAATAAGATGTGGGATATTGTTTTCTTACATATGTAAGTATTTGTTAAATATGTGATGACAATAAAAATAATATATAATAACATATAAAATAATTTAAATATAAATAATATAGTTATAAGGGAAACATAAGTTGGACCTGGCGATCCTATTCTTATATAGAAAAATAGAACAGACCTTTTGCGTTTTCTTCAAAAAAATACATAAATTGGGCTGCCGATATTCAGGAAAAATACAACCTCGGATAGGAGGTCCATAGGCCGGTCGATACATGACGACCCTCAAGAAAATACAAACAGGCCTATGGACCTCCCATCTGAGGTCGTGGGTTGCGCATGTTAAAAATGAAAGCCTAGACGGGGCAGCCCAAAACCACGTCCAACACTTGCCAAAACTTCGTCCCTCATTTTCTCTGTGTTTCGCACACTCGACATTGTGTGGGCATTTTGACTGTGCATCATATGAAGATGTGCTATGCATGAATGTTGATCAGCATGATGTTAACTAGCTGGTAGTTCCATTTTCCACCATGAATAAAACTTCCAACATGATGTTAACCCTGTTTGAAAAGGTCGTGTTAATATAAATGCTCTGCCTCTGAAAGTTGCAGTTTCTTATCTGAAATTGAACTTGCAGTTTCTTATCTGAAACTGAACTTGCAGTTTCTTATCTGAAACTGAAACTTGCAGTTTCTTCTCTGAGAATCACAATGTCTTTACTTTTATACTCCTATGAAACTACATTTTTTTAAGTGCTAAAAATAGATCTCTAGAATTCATAAAATACTTCATATGCTCAATGCTGCAAATATGAAATTCAAAAGACATTCATATCTGAAAGTACTCTCAAAATACGGAACACAAAACATAATTCACAACCTGCAAATACTGACAACCCTAAGCTCCTCCTGACAATTCACAACCTGCCCGACTATTGGGATGGGGGGGGGGAGTCCCCTCCTATTCCTC
Source organism: Triticum aestivum (assembly GCF_018294505.1). Taxonomy (NCBI): domain Eukaryota; kingdom Viridiplantae; phylum Streptophyta; class Magnoliopsida; order Poales; family Poaceae; genus Triticum; species Triticum aestivum. Next base: position 161,911,419 of record NC_057813.1, read on the forward strand.
AGCGGCAGACAGCCACCCCGTGAGACGATATGAACGGCGAGGGAGACGATGACAGGGAAGCGTCGTCGGGCCAACTGCTTTTCTCCTCCTGCAGTTGGGTTCAGTCGACGAAGACTCCACCGGCTCGCTCTGGCAGGACACCCTCACAAATGACACCCTGTAGATGCTCGATCCTTCAATCTCTGGTGGATGCTCCATCTGGGATCAATAATTCCACCACCTCTCCCTCACGATCGGATTCGGTGAATCTGATTGCTCCATGGCCCAGAGGAGCAGCTCTATGTACTCCGGCGTGACTCCCTCCAGGAGTATCACCGCCTTTTTGCTCTGTTGCAGATATTTGGCCATGTATGTCGCTGTCGCCGCTAGTTGGTCCTTGTTGTCAAACCAAGACTGCATCTCCAACATCCTAGCTAGCTTCATAGGGTCGCCGTCTGTGATCCTCATGTATCGGTTGTACTCCTCCATCGATCTACTTCTCCACAACACCTTCACTCGCCGGTGGTGTTTTTTGAATGGAAGAGGAGAGGAGCAGCGCTGGTTTTGGATTACAACGGGAGAGGAGCGATGCTTGTTTTGGACTAGAACAGGAGAGGAGGGCGGTGGTTTTCAAATGGAAGAGGAGAGGAGCGACGCTGGATTTAGATTGGAACAAGAGAGGAGTGGCAGTGGTTTAAGAGGAGAAGAGTGGAAGAGCGGCGCTGGTCTTGGAAGTATTTTTTTTGTTGTTTTGCGTATTTTGGGTCAAAGTTTGACCACGTACTGTATTTGACAAGCAAAATCTGAATGCATGTCACCAAAAATTGTATCGTTTGGTTTGTATCTGAATGTACTTTCGAATTATATTATTTTTGCAATGTATAACATATATTTTATGTGCGAAAATCATGGTCAATTATGACCCAGAATAAAAGGGAGACTAGTTAATGTGGGGTCACTTTCTTAATTGAAGGGTAAATTCATTTTGATTTTGATCCAGTCGCAGCGCGCCGGCCCTCTCGTCCAATCCTAAATCGCTGCCGCACGCTCCTCTCCCTCTTCTCCATTGCAAAACCACCTCCTCTCCTCTCCATCATCTCCATTCCAAAACCACCGTCTCGCCTCTCCCTCTTTTGATCTTCTCAATTGCAAAACCACCTCCTCTCCTCTCCATCATCTCCATTCCAAAACCACCGTCTTGCCTCTCCCTCTTATCTATTGCAAGATCACCGTCTCGCCTCTCCCTCTTCTCTATTGCAAGACCACCTCCCATCTTCCAAAGCTAGCACCGGACCACTCAGAAGGACATCTATGGAGAGGATGCAGCAGCGAATCAGGCAGATCACCGGCGGCAACAAGGCAAAGTTAGCCAGGTTGAAGGAGATCCTTAGTTGGTTTGACAATGAGTGTGAGATTTCGAGGACGGTGCGGGCCACGTGGCAATGTATGCGAAAGAGCGAGACGGCGGCGATGAGGGTGGCGATGTACATGTACTCCTCGGCGGCAGTCAAGCCGCAGTCCTCCGAGTTCATCGAGTATCTTGTCTGGGCGATGGAGCAGACAGATTCGCCAGAGGCGACAGTCAGGCGGAGGTGGTGGGCGTACAGGTCGAAGGTTGATCACCCAGAGGATAACGAATCGATCAAGTATGGTGTGCCATTCGTGAGGGTGCAGAGCTAGCCGGAGCCACAGGAATAATCGTTCTCCCACCACAAGAGGAGGACGGATGGCGCGACGTTGTTTCCCCGCCGTTCTCCATGGTTCCCTCGATGCCCGCCTTGTTTCAACGGCGGCGGTAGGGTTTAAGGTAAGCTTCGCACTAACTTAATCTTCCACCTTCTCATGCTTACAATCAGTGTGACAGCTAATCAAAATCATGCTTACAAGCAGTCTCCGAGTACTACGCCAATCACCCTAAAATAGCTCTGGACCTTTGGGTCAAACTTGTGACACAGTGTACAAATAAAGAAAAATAGATTGGTGCTTCTTTCAAAAAAGAGTACTCCCTAGAAAACTGCCAATATAAGCTACTAGTATTTGGTTAGAGGATTTGCTGCCGAGAAAGATCCGTCCACAGAGAGCGCCACACATCCCACTGGTGGTGGTGGATGCCAATGCGTGCATGCAGCATGGTTGGTGTCAGTAATTTTTACTTGGCACACCTTGCACTCTGCATATATGTCGGTTCCATACATAGATTTGTGCAGTTCCACCAAAATGCAGCTGAATAACCCTGTTTGCACAGATAATGAAAAAGCGTGATTACATTATAGTGGCACTAGTTGAAGAAACACACAAAATAAATAGAAAAAAATATTGTGATAGTATCATAGTATGCCATGCTGCGAGGGCGAGATGGGCCCTGCACGCCTCATATGGTACGCCTCATACTGGACATCGTCCCAAGTCTCCCAGATACACCTTCTGCCAGTGATGAACATTAGTGTACAGCGGTAGTACAAGGAGGCGCCTTGAGACATTCAAATCTCTATTTTTGTACATATCAACTAAAATTAAGCACCCTAGTTTGCAGAAACGCTTAAACATTAACAATGGGACTAGTTGATGAAACATACATTAACAAAGAGAAGCACTTTCTTTATCTACATTGGAAATGAAATGATAGAGATGACACTCGCTCTATTTTAACTGCATTATTACTTCATTTTATCAGTGACACTAGGGACGAGCAGGTGGCATACGAGGTGTACCGTGCGTCGCAAGGATGGATGCCGAGGGTGCTTAGATTGGGATGCTGAAGCTGGCTCTTTCAGTCACAAACATGGATGATTCAATTCATGGGATCTTTTGGTGTAGTTCACCTAAAATGAAGCAATGTCCCGTGAGCTAGCAGCTTCTTCTTCAATTTTTTTTAAGAAAAGGGCTCCAGCCCCGGTTCCATTTCCATCAGAAAATGAAACCCACATAGCTTATTCTTCATTAGTTGCAATAAAATTAAGCAACATCAAGGTTGTTTGTGAAGCTCCTAGAATGTGCAACTATAATTTGGATATCATTTGTGCAGTTCAACTAAGATCGAGCGTGAAATGTATATCTCTATTTGCACAAAAAAAGGTGGAAAGGAGGGTGACTAATAAGTGATGAAACATGCATAAAATGAAAAGAAGCATGTTCCTTATGTGAATGGCAATCCTACAAGGACAATAGCAATTTCTAAAGCAGTGACATTGCTAGATATTGGTGTGGGCATTAGGATTAACTATGACAACCGTTAAATACAACATTACTTTGGGCACGGGAGAGTAGGCGGACCAGGACAATTGCATTTCTAACGAAAAGAACCAAATTATCTTAATGGGAAATTTAGCAGGACATGTAAAAAAGTGCCATTGATTCATATTACTGGAGGCATTACATTGAAAACAACATTGGTTTAACGTGTCCTTACTTTTAACAGTGCGACTGCTACATTTTACCAGTGGCATTACATAAGAGTGGCTCGAGGCAACAAACATCAGAACATGATATCTGGGTTGGTCCTTATACGTCTCCAACGTATCTACTTTTCCAAACACTTTTTCCCTTGTTTTGGACTCTAACTTGCATGATTTGAATGAAACTAACCCGGACTGACGCTGTTTTTAGCAGAACTACCATGAGGTTGTTTTATGTGTAGAAAAGAAAAGTTCTCGTAATGTCCTGCAAATCCACGGAGTCACTTTTTGGATTTAATAAAAAAATTGGCGAAAGAATTAATGCCAGGGGGCCCACAGCCTGTCCACGAGACGAGGGGGGGCACCTCCCTAGGGCGCGGCCTCCTATCTCGTGGCCCCCCTGGACCTCCTCCGACGTCAACTCCAACTCCATATATTCCATCTCGGGGAGAAAAAAATCAGAGAGAAAGTTTCATCGCGTTTTACGACACGGAGCTGAAGCCAAGCCCTAATCTCTCTCGGGGGTGCTGATCTGGAGTCCGTTTGGGGCTCCGGAGAGGGGATGCGTCGCCGTCGTCATCATCAACCATCCTCCATCACCAATTTCATGATTCTCACCGCCGTGTGTGAGTAATTCCATTGTAGGCTTGCTGGACGGTGATGGGTTGGATGAGATTTACAATGTAATCAAGTTAGTTTTGTTAGGGTTTGATCCCTAGTATCCACTATGTTCTGAGATTGATGTTGCTATGACTTTGCTATGCTTAATGCTTGTCACTACGGCCCGAGTGCCATGATTTCAGATCTGAACCTATTATGTTTTCATGAATATATGTGTGTTCTTGATCCTATCTTGCAAGTCTATAGTCACCTATTATGTGTTATGACCCGACAACCCCGAAGTGACAATAATCGGGATACTTCTCGGTGATGGCCGTAGTTTGAGGAGTTCATGTATTCACTATGTGTTAATGCTTTGGTCCGGTTCTCTATTAAAAGGAGGCCTTAATATCCCTTAGTTTCTGCTAGGACCCTGCTTCCACGGGAGGGTAGGACAAAAGATGTCATGCAAGTTCTTTTCCATAAGCACGTATGACTATTTACGAAATACATGCCTACATTACATTGATGAATTGGAGCTAGTTCTATATCACTCTATGTTATAACTATTGCATGAGGAATCGCATCCGGCATAATTATCCATCATTGATCCATTGCCTACGAGCTTTTCATATATTGTTCTCCGCTTATTTACTTTTCCGTTGCTATTGTTACAACTGCTACAAAAACCCAAAAACATATATCTTGCTATAGATTGATATGTCCATTTTGCATCATGCTTTTATATCAATATTTATTGCATTATTATGGGCTGTTATTACACATTATATCTCAATACTTATGGCTATTCTCTCTTATTTTACAAGGTTTACCATGAAGAGGAGGAATGCTGGCAGCTGGAATTCTGGCTGGAAAAGGAGCAAACGTTGGAAACCTATTCTACACAACTCCAAAAGACCTGAGACTCCACGAAACAACCTTTTGGAATTATTAAGGAATTATGAGCGAAAGAAATAGGCCAGGGGGCCCACACCCTGCCCAGGAGACAGGAGGGCGCCCCCCCTAGGGGCGTGCCCCCTATCTCCTGGGCTCCCTGGTGGGCCTCCGGCGTCCATCTTCTTCTATATGAAGGGTTTTGTCCTGGAAAAATTCGTGGGCAAGCTTACGAGACGAAACTCCGCCGCCACGAGGCGGAACCTTGGCGGTATCAATCTAGGGCTCTGGCGGACCTGTTCTGCAGGGGACACTTCCCTCCGGGAGGGGGAAATCATCACCAACGTCATCACCAACGATCCTCTCATCGAGAGGGGGTCAATCTCCATCAACATCTTCACCAGTACCAACTCATCTCAAACCCTAGTTCATCTCTTGTATCCAATCTTGTATCCAAAACCACAAATTGGTACCTGTGGGTTGCTAGTAGTGTTGATTACTCCTTGTAGTTGATACTTATTGGTTTACTTGGTGGAAGATCATATGTTCAGATCCTTAATGCATATTATTACACCTCTGATCATGAACATGAATATGCTTTGTGAGTAGTTACGTTTGTTCCTGAGGACATGGATGAAGTCTTGCCATTAGTAGTAATGTGAATTTGGTATTCGTTCGATATTTTGATGAGATGTATGTTGTCTCTCCTCTAGTGGTGTTATGTGAATGTCGACTACATGACACTTCACCATTATTTGGACCTAGAGGAAGGCATAAGGAAGTAATAAGTAGATGATGGGTTGCTAGAGTGACAGAAGCTTAAACCCTAGTTTATGTGTTGCTTCGTTAGGGGTTGATATGGACCCATATGTTTAATGTTGTGGTTAGGTTTACCTTAATACACCTTTTTGTAGTTGCGAACGCTTGCAATAGGGGTTAATCATAAGTGGGATGCTTGTCCAAGTTAGGACAGTACCCAAGTGCCGGTCCACCCACATATAAAATTATCAAAGTACCGAACGTGAATCATATGAGCGTGATGAAAACTAGCTTGACGATAATTCCCAATGTGTCCTCGGGAGCTTCTTCCTTATTATTAGAATTTGTCCAGGCTTATCCTTTCCTACATAAAGGATTGGGCCACCTTGCTGCACTTTATTTACTTTATTTACTTTTGCTTGTTACTATTTATCTTATCACAAAACTACCTATCACCTACTATTTCAGTGCTTGCAGAGAAAACCTTACTGAAAACCGCTTATCATTTCCTTCTGTTTCTCGTTGGGTTCGACACTCTTACATATCGAAAGGACTACGATAGATCCCCTACACTTGTGGGTCATCAAGACTCTTTTCTGGCGCCGTTGCCGGGGAGCGTAGCGCTCTTGGTGAGTGGAACTTGGTAAGGAAACATTTATATTGTGTGCTGAAATTTTCTGTTACTTGTCACCATGGAAACTAATCCTTTGAGTGGCTTGTTTGGGGTATCTTCACCCCAACCAGAAGAGCAAACAGATGCTCCTCAACCTACTGAACCTTATGAAAATGTTCACTTTGAGATTCCTTCGGGTATGATAGAAAAACTGCTAGCTAATCCTTTTGCAGGAGATGGAACATTGCATCCCGACTTACACCTTATCTTTGTGGATGAAGTTTGTGGATTATTTAAGCTTGCAGGTATTCCCGATGATGTTGTCAAAAGGAAGGTGTTGACACCAGATTTTGGCACGGTCAATAACTTATTTAAGATGGCCTCAAATGGAGAAGTGATCTTCATGAAAGAGTTCCGTATTGTCAATATGAACATCTTTGAAGTTTGGGTCATCGCAGTCCTATTTCATCTCGAAAGCCGAAACTATGCTCAAAGTACTAAGATCTTATATTTAGAGTACAGTTTGGCTGATTAAGCCCCCAAGACGACCTCAAATGGAAAAATGATCTGCACGGATTGTCTTCATCTTGTCGAAACGCTTGATTTCGATATAAAAGTCGTCCAAATCCGAGTTCGTATGCAAAAGTTAGAGCAATGGGAGTGCATCCCTGTCACGAGGCGAAATATGGCGCGCCCCACCAGACGCCATGTCTGATTGGTAGCGCGAGTAAACAATCTTTTGCGCGAGCTATTTGACCCTCAAGATAACCTCCGATGAAAAAACGTTCAACATGAAAGTTGTTCATATCATCAAAACGGTCAATATTGCTTTTGGACTCGTTTCCATCCGAGGTTGTTTACCATCAGAAAAAAGACCTGCAAGATGCAGCCAGTTTAAACCGAACAGTTTTGGAAAGTTCGGACTAGACCAATGCGAATTTGACTAGGGTTTTTGGACGTGAATCCAAGTCTTTTCCTTTCATGGGAAGTCCAGCCGCCTCTTATATACCAAAGGGGTGACGACCGATTGAACAACACACAATCGATCAATTCATCTACCACTTTTTATCTTTTATCTTTTCTCCTTAACCCTAGTTTTTCTTCTTCCTCGTTCTTCGTCTGTTCTTCTTATTGCAGGGCGGCGAACCTTGAGGCCTTAGGGGCGGTCAGGCCGACCTAGGAAGCCCATAGCCGCCGCACGCCCTAATGGGGTCCCTCCCGGGCGTGTGGTGTTTCGGGTCTTCAAGAGCACCCGCCGTTTGCCTGCGTACCGCGCTTCCGGACGGGTCTCCTTCGACATGAGCTGCGGTGCATCACCCTCGGTGTTGGAGGTACACGGTGATGTGTTCATGTGCGAACACACTTTTTGGCGACTCCGCTGGGGATGAAGCTTTGAACGGTCTCCGGCTTATTCTTGCTATGAAAGGATCGTCATCTAGGGTTTGCAATCTACAAAGGTAATATGAATATCCAATTCCCTACTGTAGATGCAAATAATTCATATGGTGTTACTAGATCGTCCAATGAGTATACTCTATCGGCCAGCCCTAGTTTTCAATAATGCATCTAATTACGTGCAAGGGCCGATTCAAAGTAATTTGCATGCTTTAAGTTCTTATGATACTAGTAACCTACACCATATGTATCCCAACTCTCATGCATCGGCAACCCCACAAATTGTTTTGCCGATGAACAACATGGTGAGTTCAGTTAATAAATTTGAAACACCTCATGTTAGAATTTCCAATGTCATGCAAGAAAGTGTTTCACCCTTTTATTCATCGGCAAGTAATGTGCAATATACTAATCCAACCATGCCGATGAACGAGAGAATTTGCCATGTTGCTACTAGTTATTCGACCAGTTACTCTCAAACGTCATGTGCTACACCTCATGTTATTAATTCTTTGGCACCATACACAACTGTAGATGCTCATAATTCGGCTCCACACCTTCCTGGTTATAGCCGAATGAATGTAAATTTTAGAGGAGCGGTTGTGCCCAATATTGTAGAAGATGAGGTAGTGGTGGCTGCATTGAAGAGTTTAGCTGAAAATAAGAGAATTAGTGCTCTTTGCCTTGAACAACATGAAAAGGGGCTATTTCCTGATTACGCCGCAATAAAAGCTAGAGTTTTGCAAGAATATGAATCTTTGCCAATTGATAAAATTGGCAAGCAAAAGTATGGTCTTACAACAATGCATATGCCTTCACCTAGTACTACATCATATTATACACCCCCTACACAATTGCAAAATTTCGGCAACTTCCGTGTGTCATTGCCGAAAGAATCTAAAAGCATTGAGGGGCAGTCATATCCGGAGTGGGTTGAAATTGAGAAAAAGCTTAAAGCTAATTTTGCCGCTCGCTGTCAGAAACAAATAGAAAAAGAATTGGCTCAGATAAAAGAAGCATTGCCAATTGGTAGTATCAATGAAAAGAAGGATGATTCGGAACATGAAAGTGCTTCGGTTGAAAAAGCCGAATCAAGTATTATATATTCTGAATCCATCAAATCCAACAAGGCAAGCATTATTGAGAAAGGGCATGGCAAGCATAAGAAAACAATGGTGCTTGGTTTTTCTGAAGTTAATGGAACCTACTTCCTGCCCTATGAGTTCCGTGCCGTAGAAATTGACAAGCTTCAAGGACAAGAACAAGTAGCCGAACAAAGTTCGGCCGACAAAAATCTTCAAAGAAGTGATGCACGAATTCAAGAAAAAGATGACGACAAGGTGTTGGGGAGCCATCCAAAGACGGAGCAAGATGTTCTTCAAATGGCACCACCATCATGCTCTCCCAACATATTTGAAGAGGTATGCATAGCGAGTAATTTACCTATTTTCAGATTTGGTCACAACTTCATTATTGATGCATCTATAAGAAATATTCTCATAAGTAATTTTGAAAGACCAATGAAGAAGGGTAATTTACTTGTTAGCAATAAAATTGTTATGGAACATATCGGTCAAACCATTGCACCATTTATGAAGACCGATAATGACTTATTGTTACAGCCAAAGCTTTCCCCGTTGCTTTATCTAAAGTCCATATCTAGTTGGGTAGCTTTGCTTATTTCATACTTGGCTTGCACTTGGTCTCAACTGAGACATGTATGTTCTAAATATCTTCGTTTCAGAAATTTAAAGCCAAGGTTAAATTCTATTGAGAAAACCGATGCTAATACAATACGATAGAGTGGAAAACACAATGCATAGCGGAATGGGGAGATTCCAAATCTGAACCATTCGTTTGCTTATCTCCAAAGCCGTTCAAACATCAAGATCGGCTAGAAAACAAGAAGTATACCTTCAATTCAAGCATGTGTGATCAAATATTTGATTTGTTGCTGAAAAATAATTACATTACAATTCTCGATCACCATGTTAAGCCATCAATCCAAGGACGAATGTATTTTAAGTTGCATGGTTTGTCCAAACATAATTTTTAGGATTGGAACATGTTTCGGCAAATAGTTAAATCGGCCATTGAAAAAGGACGATTGAAGTTTGTTGAAACACCAAGAGATGACCAGTCTATTCCGATTGATCCTGATGGCAAAAGGTTTTTGCATCGACTGCTTCAAGACAATCCATTTAAAGAGAATGTAAAAGCTGCAGGTGATGGGATCAAAGTTTCAAGTAAAGAAGTTGTTGAAGAGCATAATGAACATAATCTTGAGGGCGAGAATTCCATCAAAGCTACAATGGAGACGCCAAGGACTGGGGGGCAGCAAGCAAATCCAATGATCAATGAAAGCAAACCAAAAGAAAACAAAGGCCGAAATAAGCGCAAGTGTAAGAGATCAAAAATCACCTTTGCTGAACTATTGGATAAATATCAAAAGAGGAGTGAAGAGAAGAATGCTTATCGGCCAAATCATGCAAAGAAACCAAGATCACCCCCAAGGCGCAAATATGAGGATTGGTATTGGAAAAGTGATAATTTTAATGCAACATATTCATATCCTTATTTTGGGCCGCCAATGCCAATGTCGTGGATGCCTCCCTATGCTCATATAGATACATATTCATCATGGGACAGGTATGGTACAAGGCCACATTCTCCATCTTATTCTAGACCATCTCACCAATACTATGCAGCTCCAAGAAGATCAACATTTTAACAATCACGCGTCAAAGACCGTTTCAATCATAAGGAATCGGTCCAGAGCTCAAGGAAGAAGAAAGAGATGGTAAAGCAAGTTTACCGTGTGAAAAGAGATGGTCGTAAGTGTGCTACTTCAGATTTGCTCTCAAAAAACAAAGAGCCAATTAAAGTGTTAACATTGGCTACAAAAGGCAAAGAAGTGAAGCAATCAATTGATAAAAATCAGAGTGCCAAATCTGAAGAAAAGACGTTGAGGGTGCACAAGGCCCAAAAAGAGTTGCCATTGGTTGAAACAAAATCACAGTCGAGGTGCTCACTCGGCTTATCGTATTGGCGAAAGAAGGAATTACAAAAACTTAGTGCACAAGAGCTGAAAAAGAAGAACATGGCATGGGTTCCCAAGAGGAGCAGTCAAAATGAAAGTGATGTGCAACCTTCTATTGTAACAAGTGTTACAAAAGTGAAGAAATAGAAGGATGGAAGCCAAAAACAGTTAAGCCGAAGGTTTGCATCACCCCATCAAAATCTTCGGTTAGCACATCATCCATATTCTTCAACCATACCATTGATGCCTTTGCCATGGAATTCATCATCAGGTATGATAAATTACCCTCCCTGGATTTATTTTAATCCATGGAAGCGACATAATTTTCTGCATCATGAGAGGGTATTACCAAATCTCTATACATTTTATTAGCTACATTTTTTCTTGCTAATCCAAAGGGCCGAAATATTTAATTGCTATTTCATTTGTTTATTTCGGCTATACATGATTTGGTGAATGAATTCTACATGGGCATTATGTTGATGGCCGGTATTTATCTATCGCCCTAAGAATATGTCAAAGCATGGCTGATGTAGTATCCTAACATCGTCCTTAGTTCAATTAGAGGCCAAAACGAGGTACATGTTCATTGATATTGCCCTTATCTTTCTAGTACTATGGAGATTATTTTTGACGGTAAATTTGTGGCAATGGCCAAGGTGTTGGTGTTGCTTATTTATCTCCATATGGAGCTATTTTGTGAAGCCTCATGCCGCTTATAATATTTTTGCACAATCATCAAAGCCGAATATGCATTGTCATTCGGATTGGAGCTTTCCCTTGATATAGGTGCTACACATACTGAGGCTTGTAGAGATTCGTTATTAGTAGTGCAACAAATATCCAAGGGTTATCAATGTTTTGACGGATCACTTATAGTTTATCTTTTGGTATGTCTAGATGCAAGATTTACCTTGGGTTGCTTTGAAATTGTTCATATATCTAGGCATGACAATTCGAAAGAGTTGGCACAGCAAGTGTCCGGCTACTATATTAACCATGATGTATTGCATTTCTATCAATAGCCGATGCTAGGTCTTGTCAACATAGGTAAGGCTGAATCGAAGCCCACCGCTTCGGCCACTAATGAAACTTTTATGCAGGCGAAGTAAGGATTGGAGGAAGTTCATTCTTGATTATCTGCAAAATCCTAGCGAAAGGGTGAACAATATGGTTCGGAGGATGGTTTTGATCTATGGAACCTTATCACCGGATTGTTATAGAAGCTGAGAAGTTTTCACCCAAGTTTGCATCAAGAGGTTCAAACAAGCAATGGCTGATATATACTTGTCGTCCTAAGAACATGCAAAATGGCCGATGGAGTGTTGAAATCATCCTTAGAACAAGCTATGCGGAAGTTATTTTTCGGCACACAAACTTTGCCAAAAAACAGGGGGGCATGTGTTGACACCAGATTTTGGCACAGTCAATAACTTATTTAAGATGGCCTCAAATGGAGAAGTGATATTCATGAAAGAGTTCCGTATTGTCGATATAAACATCTTTGAAGTTTGGGTCATCGCAGTCCCATTTCATCTCGAAGGCCGAAACTATGCTCAAAGTACTAAGATCTTATATTCAGAGGACAGTTGGGCTGATTAAGCCCCCAAGAAGACCTCAAATGGAAAAATGATCTACACGGATTGTCTTCATCTCATTGTAACAATCGATTTTGATATAAAGATCGTCCAAATCCGAGTCCGTATGCAAAAGTTAGAGCAATCGGCGTGCAGCCCTGTCACGAGGCGAAATATGGCGCGCCCCACCAGACGCCATGTCTGATTGGTAGCGCGAGTAAACAATCTTTTGCGCGAGCTATTTGACCCTCAAGATAACCTCTGATCAAAAAACGTTCAACATGAAAGTTGTTAGTATCGTCGAAATGGTCAATATTTCTTTTGGACTCGTTTCCATCAGAGGTTATTTACCATAACAAAAAAGACCCGCAAGTTGCAGCCAGTTTAAACCGAACAGTTTTGGAAAGTTCGGACAAGACCAATCCGAATTTGACTAGGGTTTTGGACGTGAATCCAAGTCTTTTCCTTGCACGGGAAGTCCAGCCGCCTCTTATATACCTAAGGGGTGACGGTCGATTGAACAACACACAATCGATCAATTCATCTACCACTTTTTACCTTTTATCTTTTCTCTTTAACCCTAGTTTTTCTTCTTCCTCGTTCTTCGTCTGTTCTTCTTATTGCAGGGCGGCGAACCTCGAGGCCCTAGGGGCGGCCAGGCCGACCTAGGGTAGCCCATAGCCGCCGCACGCCCTGACGGGGTCCCTCCCGGGCGTGTGGGGTTTCGGGTCTTCAAAAGCACCCGCCGGATTGCCTGCGTACCGCGCTTCCGGACGGGTCTCCTTAGACGTGACCTGCGGTGCATCACCCTTGGTATTGGAGGTACACGGTGACGTGTTCGTGTGCGAACATAAGGTCTTCCCTTTAACTTTGGAGGGAGATGCAATGACATGGTATAGGCTATGTGATGATACGAGATCTTGGAATTATGAGCGATTGAAATTGGAATTTCACCAGAAGTTCTATCCTATGCATCTTGTTCATCGTGATCGTAATTACATATATATTCTCTGGCGTCGCGAAGGATAAAGCATCACTCAAGCTTGGGGGAGGCTTAAGTCAATGTTATATTCATGCCCCAATCATGAGCTCTCTCGGGATTATTCAGAATTTTTATGCTCGGCTTTCTCTCGATAATCGCAACTTGCTCGATACCTCCTGTGCTGGTTCCTATATGTTGAAGACTACTGATTTCAAATGGGACTTATTGGAAAGAATTAAACACGACGCTGAAGATCGGGGTTCTCGACAATGATAAGGAGTCAGGTATGACACCTAAGTTTGATTGTGTTAAATCTTATATGGATACCGATGCTTTCCGTGGATTTAGCTCTAAGTATGGACTTGACTCTGAGATAGTAGCTACTTTTTGTGAAACTTTTGCTGCTCGCGTTGATCTCCCTAAAGAGAAGTGGTTTAAATATAATCCTCCTGTTGAAGTGAAAGTAGTTGCACCTATTACAGTCGAAGAAAAGACTATTACATATAGTGATCCTATTATTCCTATTGCTTATGTTGAAAAACCTCCTTTTCCTGTTAGGATAAAAGATCATGTTAAAGCTTCGACTGTTGTTCGTAAGAGTAATACTAGGACCTATACACCTCCTGAGCAAATTAATGTTGAACCTGGTATTGCTATGATTAAAGATCTCTTGGATGAGGACTTAGATGGGCATGTTATCTCTTTCTTGGGTGAAACTGCTAATATTGCTAGACCCGATACTAAGACACGTAGACCTGTTGTAGGTACGCCTGTTATTTCTGTTAAAATTGGAGATCATTGTTATCATGGCTTGTGTGATATGGGTGCTAGTGCTAATACGATACCTTATGATCTTTATAAAGAAATTATGCATGATATTGCACCAGTTGAATTAGAAGATATTGATGTTACTATTAAGCTTGCTAATAGGGACACCATTAAACCTATTGGGATTGTTAGAGATGTTGAAGTCTTGTGTGGAAAGATTAAATACCCTGCTGATTTTCTTGTTCTCGGTTCCCCACAAGATGATTTTTGTCCCATTATTTTTGGTAGACCCTTCTTGAACACTGCTAGTGCTAAAATTGATTGTGAAAAGAATATTGTCACTGTTGGCTTAGATGGTATGTCTCATGGGTTTAATTTCGCTAAGTTTAGTAGACAACATCGTGAAAAGGAATCATCTAGTAAGGATGAGATTATTGGTCTTGCTTCCATTGCTGTCTCTCCAACTGATCTGTTAGAACAATATTTGCTAGACCATGAAAACGATATGTTTATGAAGGAAAGGGAAGAAATAGATGAAGTGTTCCTTAAACAAGAACCAATGCTAAAACATAATCGTCCTGTTGAAATTCTTGGGGATCCCTCTCCACCCAAGAGTGATCCCGTGTTTGAACTCAAACCATTACCTGATAATCTTAAGTATGCTTATCTTGATGAAAAAGAAATATATCCTGTTATTATTAGTGCTAACCTTTCAGAGAAAGAAGAAAAAAGATTATTGAAAACTCTGATGAAGCACCGAGCTGCTATTGGATATACCCTGGATGATCTCAAGGGCATTAGTCCCACATTATGTCAACACAAAATTTCAGTGGAGAAAGATGCCAAACCTGTTAGAGATCCTCAAAGACGATTGAATCCCAAAATGAAGGAAGTGGTGAGAAAGGAGATACTAAAACTCCTTGAGGCAGGTATTATTTATCCCGTTGCTGATAGTGAATGGGTAAGCCCTGTCCATTGTGTCCCTAAAAAGGGAGGTATTACCGTTGTCCCTAATGATAAAGGTGAATTGATCCCGCAAAGAATTATTACAGGCTATAGGATGGTAATTGATTTCCGCAAGTTAAATAAAGCTACTAAGAAAGATCATTACTCTCTACCTTTTATTGATCAAATGCTAGAAAGGTTATCCAAACACACACATTTTTTCTTTCTAGATGGTTATTCTGGCTTCTCTCAGATACCTGTATCAGCGGGGGGTCAATCTAAAACTACTTTTACTTGCCCTTTTGGTTCTTTTGCTTATAGACGTATGCCTTTTGGTTTATGTAATGCACCTGCTACCTTTCAAAGATGCATGATGGCTATATTTTCTGATTTTTGTGAAAAGATTTGTGAGGTATTCATGGATGACTTCTCCGTCTATGGATCCTCTTTTGATGATTGTTTGAGCAACCTTGATCGAGTTTTGCAGAGATGCGAAGACACTAGCCTCGCCTTGAATTGGGAAAAGTGTCACTTTATGGTTAATGAAGGCATTGTCTTGGGGCACAAGATCTCCGAGAGGGGTATTGAAGTTGATAAAGCCAAAGTTGATGCTATTGAAAAGATGCCATGTCCCAAGGACATAAAAGGTATAAGAAGTTTCCTTGGTCATGCCGGTTTTTATAGGAGGTTCATTAAGGACTTTTCTAAAATCTCTAGGCCTCTGACTAATTTATTGCAAAAAGATATTCCTTTTGTCTTTGATGATGATTGTGTAGAAGCATTTGAAACACTTAAGAAAGCTTTGATCACAACACCTATTGTTCAGCCACCTGATTGGAAGTTACCTTTTGAAATTTTGTGTGATGCTAGTGATTATGCTGTAGGTGCTGTTCTAGGGCAAAGAGTCAATAAGAAATTGAATGTTATCCATTATGCTAGTAAGACTCTTGATACAGCCCAGAGAAATTATGCCACCACTGAAAAAGAATTCTTAGCAGTTGTGTTTGCATGTGATAAGTTTAGACCTTATATTCTCGATTCCAAAGTTACTATTCACACTGATCATGCTGCTATTAAGTATCTTATGGAAAAGAAAGATGCTAAGCCTAGACTCATTAGATGGGTTCTCTTACTCCAAGAATTTGACTTGCATATTATTGATAGAAAGGGAGCCGAGAACCCCGTTGCAGACAACTTGTCTAGGTTAGAGAATGTTCTTGATGACCCACTGCATATTAATGATAGTTTTCCTGATGAACAATTAGCAGTTGTCAATGCTTCTCGTACTGCTCCTTGGTATGCTGACTATGCTAATTACATTGTTGCTAAATACATACCGCCTAGTTTCACATACCAGCAAAAGAAAAAGTTCTTTTATGATTTAAGACATTACTTCTGGGATGATCCACACCTTTATAAAGAAGGAGTAGATGGTATTATTAGACGTTGTGTGCCTGAGCATGAACAGGAACAAATCCTACACAAGTGTCACTCTGAATCCTATGGAGGACACCACGCTGGAGATAGAACTGCACACAAGGTACTACAATCTGGTGGCCTACTCTTTTCAAAGATGCTCGTAAGTTTGTCGTATGTTGTGATGAATGTAAAAGAATAGGTAACATCAGTAGACGTCAAGAAATGCCTATGAATTATTCTCTTGTTATTGAACCGTTTGATGTTTGGGGCTTTGATTATATGGGACCTTTTCCTGCCTCCAATGGTTATACACATATTTTAGTTACTGTTGATTACATTACTAAGTGGGTAGAAGCTATTCCAACTAGTAGTGTTGATCATAACACTTCTATTAGAACACTTAAAAAAGTTATTTTTCTGAGGTTTGGAGTCCCTAGATATCTTATGACTGATGGTGGTTCACACTTTATTCATGGTGCTTTCCGTAAGATGCTTGCTAAGTATGATGTCAATCATAGAATTGCATCTCCTTATCACCCGCAGTCTAGTGGTCAAGTAGAGTTGAGCAATAGAGAGCTCAAATTAATTTTGCAAAAGACTGTGAATAGATCTAAAAATAATTGGTCCAAAAAACTTGATGATGCATTATGGGCCTATAGAACTGCATACAAGAATCCTATGGGTATGTCTCCATATAAGATGGTTTATGGAAAAGCATGTCATTTACCTCTTGAACTTGAATATAAAGCATATTGGGCTATTAAAATAGCTTAATTATGACTTGAAACTTGCCGGTGAGAAAAGGTTATTTGATATTAGCTCACTTGATGAATGGAGAACCCAAGCATATGAGAATGCTAAGCTTTTCAAAGAAAAAGTCAAACGCTGGCATGATAAGAGGATACAAAAGCGTGAGTTTAACGTAGGAGATTATGTGTTATTGTTCAACTCCCGTTTAAGATTTTTTGTAGGAAAACTTCTCTCAAAATGGGAAGGTCCCTACGTTATCGAGGAGGTCTATCATTCTGGTGCTATAAATATCAACAACTT
Source organism: Triticum aestivum (assembly GCF_018294505.1). Classification (NCBI taxonomy): domain Eukaryota; kingdom Viridiplantae; phylum Streptophyta; class Magnoliopsida; order Poales; family Poaceae; genus Triticum; species Triticum aestivum. Next base: position 161,928,835 of record NC_057813.1, read on the forward strand.
TGAAGGCACAAATCCGAGGGTGGTAAACGGTCAAAGAATTAAACATTATATTTCAGGTAATTCTATCAATGTTGAAACTAGTATTATTGAAACCATAACCCCTGAGGAATACATAAGAGACACTTTCCAGAACGTTCCAGACTCCGAAAAGGCATAGGTACGTGGTACGGTAAGTAAACCGACTCCAAAACAACTCTAATGGCAATTTTCATCAGTTTTGGATTATTTAAGGATTTTAGGAAGAAAGAAGTAGTCCTGAAGGGACACGAGGCTCCCACGAGAGAGGAGGGCGCGCCCCCTGTCTCGTGGGCACCTCGTGTGCCTCCCGGACTCCCTTTTCTTGTATGTTACGTATCTTGGTCGGTAAAAATTCATTATATATACTCCCGAAGGTTTTGACCACCGTGTCACGCAAATATCCTCTATTTTCATTTCGCGCCGTTTCCGTTGCAGATTTAGAGCACCATGACTTCTCCCTCCTCCAACAACAAAGACAAGGATGCTTGGCTATTGAATATATAATTGAAAAGAGAGGAACCAGAAGAGATCAACAAGGATGAGGGAATCAAGAGGGCCATGGAGGTTCAAGCTCCGGTGGTGAAAGAAGAAGACATCCCTCAACCTTTACCTAACCTTTTCACTCCAACAGAGATTGAAGCTTTCAAGATGATTGAGTTAGCCCGCATACAGAACAAGTATCTCACACAGGAGAATATTTTGTTGAAGGATCATATTGATGGGCTCAAGGGCATTATCCGCAAGTTGGAGGAGCTTTTACGCTCAATGTGAGATTATGCACTATCGTCATCACCCCCTCCATCACCTCCGAAGAAATAATCACATGGGTATGGGCACTCCCCTTGGCAACTGCCAAGCTTGGGGGAGGTGCCCCGGTATCGTATCACCATCACACTCCTATCTTTACCGCTTTATTTAGTTCGATCCTTTTAGTAGTATCTTGATCTGTTAGTTCGAAGTTTTGATATCAAGTAGTTTTGAATTTTTCGTTGTGATCTCTTTATGTAAGCGAGTCCGTGTGCTATCTATAATAAAGATTAGTGTTGAGTCAAGGGCTTTGCTATGTTGCTATGATCTTGAGAAAGTAGAAAGAACAAAAGAGTTCATATTGATCTTATGGATAGTGATAACTTCACACATAGAAAGTATGAGGCATAAAAATTGTTGAGAGTTGATGAACGTAGCCTTGGTCATCGTTGCAATTAATAGGAAGTGATAAGGAAAGAGGGGTTCACATATAGATATATTATCTTGGGCATATTTTATGATTGTGAAGCACTCATTAGGTATGACATGCTAAAAGAGTTGACGTTGGACAAGGAAGACAACGTAATGGTTTATGTTTTCTGACATCTCAGTTAAAGTATATTGTCAGTGACCTTCTAAAACATGTTGAGCTTGCCTTTACCCCTCATGCTAGCCAAAACTCCTTGCACCAAGTAGAGATACTACTTGTGCTTACAAATATCCTTAAACCCAGTTTTGTCATGAGAGTCCACCATACCTACCTATGGATTGAGTAAGATCCTTCAAGTAAGTTGTCATCGGTGCAAGCAATAAAAATTGCTCTCTAAATATGCATGACTTATTAGTGCAGAGAAAATAAGCTTTCTACGAACTTGTTGTGGAGGTAATAAAAGCGACGGATTGCATAATAAAGGTCCACATGCAAGGGGCAATATAAAGTGACGTTCTTTTGCACTAAGATTTTGTGTATCCAACCCTGAAAGCGCATGACAACCTCTGCTTCCCTCTGCGAAGGGCCTATATTTTACTTTATGTTTTACTTTAATACTTGAGTCAAGGTGATCCTCACCTTTCCCTTTTTCATTTTATCCTTTCACTACTAGAAAAATGGCTATAGATGGGATTGACACTAATGGCGCACCAGACAAGCGGTGCACCATTAGTATATACTAATGGCGCACCACCTTCTGATACGCCATTAGAGTTGAAACTGCTAATGGCGCACCTGGTCCAAGGTGCGCCATCAGTATCAATTTTTTTTAACTAGTGCGCCTGTCCAAACATACTAATGGCGCATCCGGACTCAGTGCGCCATTACTAGTTCTAACTAGTAATGGCGCACTTGTCGGAAAGTGCGCCACTAATGTTGTTTTTTTATTATATTTTTTATTCCTTTTTTTGGCAAAACTACTAATGGCGCACTGTTCCACCGTGCGCCATTACTAGTTTAAACTAGTAATGGCGCACTGTGGAACAGTGCGCCATTGGTATGTTTTTTTTGCAAAACTACTAATGGCGCACCACCAGAAGGTGCGCCATTAGTAACCTGGATTACTAATGGCGTATTTAGAGTTGGTGCGCCATTAGTAAGTGGGCAGCAACAAGATATTTTGGACAGCCTCTCCTACCCACACTCACTTTCTCCCCACTTCATTCTCTCCACCTCCTCCTTGTCTCGGGTGCCTCCTCTTTTTCACCTCATTTCCACCATAGATTCATTCAAATTAAGTGGTTAAATTACCTTGTTTTGATAGGTAAGTAAGGGGGGAAGCTATATTTATGTTGTTCTCTCTACAACAATGTGCACATGCACTTTTTATGGCCTAGCTAGATCTATGTATGTTCGTGGTGTTGCATATGTTTGTGGTGTTGCATATGTGTTTGTGTTTGGAGGTGTACCGGTATTTGAAATGCGATAGTTGCCCATATTTTGCTGGAATGTTGATTCATTTCCATTTCGGCGAGAATTTTGGCATTAAGCATTCTTTTTGGTCCTATTTTTAGGGAAAGTCATGCCAAATTTTTTCTTGGTTCTAAAATATCATTTTGCTCTACCCCGCAGGCGACCATGGTCCGCACGATGACCGAAGGCATTGTGAATAGGTTTTTGAGGTCCGCGAAGGCCGAGATGCTTCAAAAGAACGAGACGGAGATAAGATGTCCGTGTCGAAGATGCAAGCTGAAGAGCCTTATTGCGGACCCGGATTTCGGGCAGGTGTGGGACCACCTGCTCTTGCGTGGTTTCATGGATGGTAATCAGTGGCAAGGTGATGAAGATGACTATGAAGTCGTCCATGGGGGCCGGGCAAGAAATGAGGAAGGGCAGCAAGACAACCACCGCGGCTCGGGCTGGCGAGAAGACGAAGAATCCCCAGGAGATGATCACGACGGTGATGCTGTACATAGTCATCATGTAGAAGATGCAGGACATGATGACGAGGAAGATGCCGGAGCAGACGACGGGCATGATCATGAAGATGATGATGCCGGCGGAGCAGACGACGCTGGACCATCGATGGGCTGGGTGCAGGACCCTCATATTCAAGAGCTACTTCTCAAGTAGACGGATAACGCAAGAGCTGCCGCCCGAGAGAAAGCCAAGATGGATCAACTTGAGTTAGACGCGGTTACTCCATTGTATGAAGGATGCAGGCCCGAGGATACCCGCCTGAAAGTAACGCTCATGGCTCTGGAGATGAAGGTAAAACACAAAATGACCGACGCATGCTTCGACGAGAACATGTCATTCTGGCACGAGGGGAACAAGTGCCTGACCAGTTTGGAGGAGGCGAAGAAAATCGTGGGTCCTCTCGATTTACCGCACATGAAATACCATCAATTGCATCATTTATCGGGACGAGCACGAGGAGTCTACCATATGTCCGATGTGTGGCGTCACTCGACACAAGAAGAGGAAGAAAGCTCCTCGAAAAGTGGTGTGGTACTTTCCGATCACTCCTCGTCTGCAGCGGTATTTCGCGGACCGTAAGGTAGCAAAGCTCCTGCATTGGCACACGGATAGGGAGGAGAAGAAGCGAGAAGATGACGCAAATGATCCGGAGATAGATAAAAAAGACAAGATGCTGAGTTACCCTAAGGATGCGAGCCAGTGGCAAGCGTTGAACTTCGAAGACCTAGAATTTGGGAACGATCCAAGGAACATCATGCTGGGCGCGAGCACCGATGGAGTCAATCCGTTTGGCAGCCAGAGAAGCACACATAGCACCTGGCCTGTGTTTGTGTGGATGTACAACCTTCCCCCCTAGTTGTGCATGAAGAGGAAGTACATTCACATGAGTATGCTAATTGAAGGACCGAAACAACCAGGGAACGACATCAATCTGTATCTGGGGCTGCTGAAAGAGGAGCTTGACACGCTGTGGAAAATGCTAGCCAATACGTGGGATGCCGCAGAGAAAGAATATTTCCCTATGAGAACCGCACTGCTCACGACGGTGCACGACTATCTCGGTTACAGATATCTCGCAGGGCAGGTAGTCCACGATTTTCTGGATGCGTAAGGTGCATGGATGACACAACGTATCGCCAGCTAGATAGAGATCCCGGGTCTTCGAAAACCGTGTTCATGGGACATCGAAGGTGGCTTCACGACAATGACCCGTGGAGGAAACGCAAGGATCTGTTCGATGATGAAACCAAACCACGAAAACGCCCGTGTACGAGGAGCGGCGAGGAAATAGACAAGCTGTTGAAAAATTGGAAAAACTGCCCACTGCAGGGAAAGAAGCAAAAGGTGCCAGAGCCGGGAAAGAAGCGAAAGGCGCCAGAGCTGTTGCTGAAGGTATGGAAAACGAGGTCTGTTTTCTGGGACTTGCCGTACTGGAAGATCCACCGTGTGCCTCACACCCTTGATGTCATGCATATCACAAAGAACGTGTGCGAGAGTCTGCTTGGTACCCTGCTCAACATGCCAGAGAGGACCAAAGATGGGCCGAAAGCAAGGGCAGACTTGAAATCAATGGGCATCAGGCAGGAGCTTCACGCTAATGATGATGATGATGATGATGATGATGATGATGATGATGATGATGATGATGATGATGATGATGATGATGAGGCGAAGCAGGACACAGTAAGTCGTCGCAAAGGCAAAAAGGCAAGAAGACTGGAAATGACTACCCTCCCGCGTGCTTCACTCTAAGTCAGGAGGAGATCGAGCAGTTTTTCACCTGCCTCCTAGGAGTAAAACTTCCTTACGGTTACGCGGGGAAGATAAGCAGATACCTAGACCCAGCGAAGCAGAAGTTCAATGGGATGAAGTCTCACGACTGTCACGTGCTGATGACGCAGATACTTCCAGTTGCAATCCATGGGATCATGGACGCGCACGTCCGTGAAACGCTATTTGGCCTATGCAACTTTTTCGATGTCATCTCTCGGAAGTCAATTGGCGTGAGGCAACTCAGAAGGCTACAGGAAGAGATCGTGGTGATACTATGCGAGCTTGAGATGTACTTCCCGCCCGCATTCTTCGACATTATGGTGCATCTGCTGGTCCATATAGTGGAGGATATCATCCAACTCGGGTATACATGGCCCCCTGGGAGGCATACTAATGGCGCACTGTTGTATATACTAATGGCGCATCTGAGGTCCGCCATTAGTATACCAGATACTAATGGCGCACCAGTGGTGCGCCATTAGTAAAATATACTAATGGCGTGGCACTAATGGCGCACCACTAATGCGCCATTAATGGCCAAATTAGGTGCGCCATTAGTAGGCCTTTTCCTAGTAGTGTTTGGCAAGCTCTTCGTGTTTGAAAGATCATGATATATATATCGGATTGGATGTAAGTTGGCATATGCTATTATTGTTGACATCGCCTAAAGGTGAATACGTTGGGAGGCAACACAATAAGCCCCTATCTTTCTCAGTGTCCAGTTGAAACTCTATAACCACAAGTATTGCGTGAGTGTTAGCAATTATGGGAGACTACGAGATAGTTGAGTATGTGAGCTTGCTGAGGAGCTCTATTAGTGATTCTTTCTGATGTTACGATAAATTGCAATTGCTTCAATGACTGAGATTACAGTTTGTTACCTCCCAGTGAAGTTTTTGAACCATACTTGACTTTGTGAATCACTTATTGCTTGAACATAGGAAATCATATGACAAAATCCATAATGTTGCTGTTATTAGAATGATCATGATGCCCTCATGTCCGTATTCTTATTTTTATCGACACCTCTATCTCTAAACATGTGGACATATTTTTCAATTTCGGTTTTCGCTTGAGGACAAGCGAGGTCTAAGCTTGGGGGAGTTGATACGTCCATTTTGCATCATGCTTTTATATCAATATTTATTGCATTATGGGTTGTTATTACACATTATATCTCAATACTTATGGCCATTCTCTCTTATTTTACAAGGTTTACCATCAAGAGGGGGAATGCCGGCAGTTGGAATTCTGGCTGGAAAAGGAGCAAACGTTGGAAACCTATTCTGCACAACTCCAAAAGACCTGAGACTCCACGAAACAACTTTTTGGAATTATTAAGGAATTATGAGCAAAAGTAATAGGCCAGGGGGCCCACACCCTGCCCAGGAGACAGGAGGGCACGGCCCTATCTCCTGGGCTCCCTGGTGGGCCTCCGGCGTCCATCTTCTGCTATATGAAGGGTTTCGTCCTGGAAAAATTCGTGGGCAAGCTTACGAGACGAAACTCCGCCGCCACGAGGCAGAACCTTGGCGGAATCAATCTAGGGCTCTAGCGGAGCTGTTCTGCCGGGGACACTTCCCTCCGGGAGGGGGAAATCATCACCAACGTCATCTCCAACGATCCTCTCATTGGGAAGGGGTCAATCTCCATCAACATCTTCACCAGCACCAACTCATCTCAAACCCTAGTTCATCTCTTGTATCCAATCTTGTGTCCAAAACCACAAATTGGTACCTGTGGGTTGCTAGTAGTGTTGATTACTCCTTGTAGTTGATACTTATTGGTTTACTTGGTGGAAGATCATATGTTCAGATCCTTAATGCATATTATTACACCTCTGATCATGAACATGAATATGCTTTGTGAGTAGTTACGTTTGTTCCTGAGAACATGGGTGAAGTCTTGCTATTAGTAGTCATGTGAATTTGGTATTCGTTTGATATTTTGATGAGATGTATGTTGTCTCTCCTCTAGTGGTGTTATGTGAACGTCAACTACATGACAGTTCACCATTATTTGGGCCTAGAGGAAGGCATAGGGAAGTAATAAGTAGATGATGGGTTGCTAGAGTGACAGAAGCTAAAACCCTAGTTTATGCGTTGCTTCGTTAGGGGTTGATATGGACCCATATGTTTAATGTTGTGGTTAGGTTACCTTAATACTCCTTTTTGTAGTTGCAGACGCTTGCAATAAGGGTTAATCATAAGTGGGATGCTTGTCCAAGTTAGGACAGTACCCAAGTGCCGGTCCACCCACATATCAAATTATCAAAGTACCGAACGTGAATCATATGAGCGTGATGAAAACTAGCTTGACGATAATTCCCAATGTGTCCTCGGGAGCTTCTTCCTTATTATTAGAACTTTTCCAGGCTTATCCTTTGCTACATAAAGGATTGGGCCACCTTGCTGCACTTTATTTACTTTTTTTACTTTTGCTCGTAACTATTTATCTTATCACAAAACTATCTATCACCTACTATTTCAGTGCTCGCAGAGAAAACCTTACCGAAAACCGCTTATCATTTCCTTCTGCTCCTCGTTGGGTTCAACACTCTTACTTATCGAAAGGACTACGATAGATCCCCTACACTTGTGGGTCATCATAGATACTAAGTTATCCAGGTGTGGTTGAATTGACAACTCAACTGCTAATACTCAAGAATATTATTTGGCTCCCCTTGTGTCGAATCAATAAATTTGGGTTGTACTTCACCCTCAAAAGCTTTTGCGATCCCCTACACTTGTGGGTTATCAAGACTAATTTCTGGCGCCATTGTCGGGGAGCATTGCTCTATTCTCTGAGTCACTTAGGATTTATATCTGTTGATCACTATGAAGAACTTGAAAGACGCTAAGACCAAGATTTTGCCCTCAACTACGAGGGGAGGTAAGGAACTGCCATCTAGCTCTGCACTAGATTCTCCTTCCGTTATTAGTAGGCTTGCGACACCTAAACCTGCTACTGCTATGAATTCTGATATGGCGCATGTTATTGATGATGCCACTTCTGCTATGCATGATGAAACTACTTTTGTGCATGATACTACTTTGCCATTAGGTGAATTTCTAGATGAACAACTTGCTAGAGTTAGGGGGAATGAAAATATTGAAGAACCTATTATTGATGATAGTGATGATGAACGTTTCCCCAATGATTATGTATTACATGTTGTTCCTAAGGGTTATGTTATGAACGAAGCAGCTGCTATGGAAATTCTTGCTTGCAATGATAGAAATGATCTTTAGAAATTATTAGCTAAATGGAAGCAACAGTCTCTTAATGCTAGAATCAAACCCCATCCTGCTTTTGCTACTTCACCTATCTGTGTTACTGATAAGGATTATGAAATTCTCTGTTGATCCTGATATTATTATTTTAGTTGAACCTGATCCTTTTTATGGCCTTGAATCTGAAACTGTTGTGGCACATCTTACCAAGTTGAATGATATAGCCACCCTATTTACTCATGATGAGAAGTCTCGCTATTTATATATCCTTAAGATATTTCCGTTCTCATTAAAGGGTGATGCTAAGACTTGGTATAATTATCTTGCTCCTGGTTGTGTGCGTAGTCCCCAGGATATGATTTATTTCTTCTCTGCTAAATATTTCGCTACTCATAAGAAACAAGCTGCCTTGCAGGAAATATATAATTTTGTGCAAATCAAAGAAGAGAGTCTCTCACAAGCTTGGGGGAGGCTTCTTCGGTTACTTAATGCTTTGCCTGATCATCCTCTTAAGAAAAATGAAACACTTGATATCTTTTATAATGGACTAATCGATGCTTCCAAGGACTACTTGGATAGTTGTGCTGGTTGTGTTTTCAGGGAAAGAACAGTCGGCAAAGCTGGAATATTATTGAATAATATGTTGACTAATGAAAATAAATGGACTCTTCCTGAGCCAGTTCCTGAAGTAATTCCTGAACCAATTGAGCCAACTCCTGAGCCTATTCCTAAACCCACTCCGAAGAAGAGAGGTGTTTTATTTCTCAGTCCTAAAGATATGCAAGAGGCAAAGAAATCAATGAAAGAAAAAGGTATTAAAGCTGAAGATGTTAAGAATTTACCACCTATTGAAGAAATACATGGTCTTAATTTACCACCTGAAAAACCACATTGTCTTGATAACCCGACACAGGTAGTAAAGGTAAATTCTCTCTATAGATATGATAAAGTTGAAATACCCTCTACTAAATTTCATAGCCCATGCTTAGATGAATTTGATGACTTTATGGCTAGACAAGAAAGTTTTAATGCTTATGTTGGTAGAGAGTTAAAGAATAATGCTATCGAGATAGGACGCGTAGGTGATAATCTGGTTAGAGTTAAAGATGAACTTCACCGCATTAGCAAATATGCTTCTATGGTTGCTACTCAAGCTGAGTAAGTACTCAAAGCTCAAAATGATTTGCTTGATGAATTGAATAATAAAAATGACTTTGCCATTAGAGTGGCTACTAGAACTGGTAGAATGACTCAGGAACCTTTGTATCCTGAAGGCCACCCTAAGAGAATCGAGCAAGATTCTCAGAGAAATAATTTAGAGGCACCTAGTTCTTCTAAGAAGAAGAAAAAGAAAAATGATAGAACCTTGCATGCTTCTAGTGAACCTACTGTAGACACACCTGAGAATCCCAATGATATTTCTATTTCTGATGCTGAAACACAATCAGGTGATGAACATGAACCTAGCGATAATGTTAATGATAATGTTCATGTTGATGCTCAACCTAGCAAAGATAATGATGTAGAGATTGAACCTGTTGTTGATCTTGATAACCCACAATCAAAGAATCAACGTTATGATAAGAGAGACTTTGTTGCTAGGAAGCACGGGAAAGAAAGAGAACCATGGGTTCAGAAACCCATGCCCTTTCCTCCTAAACCATCCAAGTCAAAGGATGATGAGGATTTTTAGCACTTTGCTGAAATGATTAGACCTATTTTCTTATGTATGCGCTTAACTGATATTCTTAAAGTAAATCCTTATGCTAAGTATATGAAGGATATCATTACAAATAAAAGAAAGATACCGAAAGCTGAAATTTCCACCATGCTTGCTAATTACACTTTTAAGGGTGGAATACCAAAGAAACTTGGAGATCCGGGTGTTCCAACTATACCATGCTCCATTAAAAGAAATTATGTCAGAACTGCTTTATGTGATCTTGGAGCCGGTGTTAGTGTTATGCCTCTCTCTTTATATCGTAGACTTGAATTGAATAAGTTGACACCTACTGAAATATCTTTGCAAATGGCTGATAAATCAACTGTTATACCTGTCGGTATTTGTGAGGATGTGCCTGTGGTGGTTGCAAATGTCACTATCTTAACGAACTTTGTTATTCTTGATATTCCCGAGGACGATAGTATGTCTATTATCCTTGGTAGACCTTTTCTTAATACTGCAGGGGCTGTTATTGATTGCAACAAAGGCAATGTCACTTTTCATGTTAATGGCAATGAGCATACGGTACACTTTCCGAGGATACAATCTCAAGTTCATAGCATCAATTCTATTGAAAAAGTTTCAACTATCATTTTTGGAGGTTTTGAATTTCCTCTTCCTACTGTCAAGAAAAAATATGATATTCTTATTGTTGGGGATTTTCATATCCCCGTCGAGGTAACTTAGTGTTATTCGAAATTTCTCCGGTTCCGTGTTATTCGGAATAAGTTTGTTAACAAGACTTGGTCAACCTTGTTAGCGGGTTCATTTTGATGATCACGAGATGGATGAAACTGGAATGCACAACCTTCTGTACCCTCTTTTTACTTTCTGTTATTTAGAATAAATAAAGCAAAAATAGTATTATCCGTTTGTTTCCTGAATTATCCGTGCATTAAAAAAATAGTCCGAAAATAAAAGTGCTCCAAATGCCCTGCAAATTTAGTATGATTTTTTCTGGAATATTTGAGGATTTTAGGCACTGAAAACACTGCAGGAGGGGCAAGCACGAGGCCACGAGAGAGGTGGGTGCCCCCCCTGTAGGGCGCGCCCCCTGTCTCGTGGGCCCCTGGTGGCTCCCCTCCACTTATGCCAGCTCCCACACACTTCATCTTCTACCCAAAAAAATCCCCATCCAGCTCAAGCACGAGTTCTAGCTTGTTTTGCTGCGATTTTCGATCTCTTAGCTCAAAGCTCCATTCACAAAACTGCTTTGGGAGATTGTTGCTTGGTATGTGACTCCTCCATTGATCCAATTAGTTTTTGTTCTGGTGCTTTATTCATTGCAAATTTTTGCTGCTTAGGTGACCATGTTCTTGAGCTTGCATGTTAAATTTTTGAGGTCCCAAGCAATTCCAATGCATGATATGGGCTCTAGGCACTTGTAGTAGTAGTTGCTATCATTCTTGTTTAGTTTTATGCACTTTTATTTTGAAGTTACTAAATTTTTTAGAAATTTTCAAAAAAAGAAATATGCTTAGAAGAATGTACTAAGGAGGTTCCTCGGCAAAGAAAGGGCCAAGGATTGCTATACGTGAACAAGATATTAAATTGCCAAGGGACGCAGATGTACGGGCTTGTGAGTGGCCATCCGATGATTTTATGGTCGAAGCGTATGTGCGTAATGCCAAGCTGGAGGACTTCTTACAAGATAAGTGTACTCAATATTATCAATTGACCGATTCCTTTGTGCGGAGGTTCGGATATATTTCTGTGCGTAATTCTCCTAGTGCCATGTTTGATATTTATGGTACGTCTTATACCATGGATCTAGAGGATTTCACAACTGCTTGCAAACTCCCGCATTGGGGTAATAATAATGATCCTCCCAAATCTGAATTTAGAGATTTTCTTGCTAATATTACTGTGGGAGAATCTAGGGACGTAGCACAAGCTACCATAGGGAGCATTCATTTTCCTGCTATACATTACTTTGCTCTCTTTATTGGTAGGCGCATTAACGATAATGACGAGGTATGTCACATGTGTGCACCTGATCTTTGTGTCCTCAAGAGTGCTATGTCAGGTTATAAAGGTTATAACTTGGGGGCAATAGTCGCACGTAGGTTGCAGAATAATAGTAGAAGGGGAGATTTCTTTGGAGGAATTTATGCAACCCGTGTGGCTAATTTTCTTAATATAGCTCCACGAGAGGGGGATATGATTGTACCTCCTATTTATTTGGATAAAGAAGCTATGTTTGATCATCATTTTCTTGAGAGGTATGAACAATTCCTCCATTATCGACTAATCTATGACAGACGCAACATCGTCCCTGTTACTCTTCCTGCTCCCTACCTTTTTGATTATCAGGCAAAAGGAAGATATGTTGTCACCAAGGAAGAAACAACTGAATATGAGAGGGGAATGGAGGCAGCTCGCCAACACGCTGCTGCTCAGGAGGCGGTAGCCTCTGCATCTCAGTACTACCCCAGTTTCACTTATGGACATCAATCAGGCGGTCCTTGGTATTAGACCAACTTAGGCCAAAAGCCTAAGCTTGGGGGAGTATGTATTTCTCACCGACTTTACATTCATGTTCACACACTAGTCGTCGGTGCTCATACTCTTTCATTGTATTATCCATGCTAGTTTAAATTTCTTCTTCTAGTTTTCTTCTTGTGTGTTTGATAAACCTTGATAAAAACCAAAAAAATTAGTTAGTTTAATTCCCTTGCCTATAGAATTAAAATGAAAACCCAAAAAGATTTCTAGTTCTTCTTCTTACTTGTTGGGAGCTTTCCCGTGTATATAGTTTTCTTTTCTTTTCTTTCCTTTGGGGGTCGAGAAGACCATATTGAAAATGCTTAGTGGCTCTTATATGCATGATTGTTTATTTAATTTAGAGCCCATATTACTTGTCTTCTCTCTTGAGTTGAATGCTTGCAGATTCCAACTTAGTCCAATGCATATGCACTCTTATTATTATACACATTGTTCGGTCATGCAAGTGAAAGGCAATAATGACGATATATGATGGACTTATTGGGATGAGAAAAGCTGGTATGAACTCAACCTCTCTTGTTTTTGTAAATATGATGAGTTCATCGTTCTTGAGTCAGCTATTATGAAGTAAACATATTTGCAATGACATGTAGAGATTATAGTTACTTGTGCCATGCTTGATTAGCTATGAGTTATAATGGTTTACCTTGCGTGCCAACATGCTATTAGAATGATTATGATGTGATATGATGGGATGGTATCCACCTTTGAATGAATTGAGTGACTCGACTTGGCACATGTTCACGCATGTAGTTGAATCAAATCAACATAGCCTTCACGATATTTATGTTCATGGTGGATTATATCCTACTCATGCTTGTACTCGGTGTGAATTAATTTTAATGCATGCTTACGACTATTGTCGCTCTCTCAGTTGGTCGCTTCCCAGTCTTTTGCTAGCCTTCACCTGTACTAAGCGGGAATACTGCTTGTGCATCCAAACTCCTTAAACCCATAAGTTGTTCCATATGAGTCCACTATACCTACCTATATGCGGTATCTATCTGCCGTTCCAAGTAAATTTGTATGTGCCAAACTCCAAATCTTCAAATGAAATTCTGTTTTGTATGCTCGAGCATCTCATGTTACAACTAGGGCTGCCTATATCTTCCATGCTAGGTGGGTTATTCTCAAGAGGAGTGGACTCCGCTCCTCAGTCACGATAAAGGGCCGGTAACCGGGATGCCCAGTCCAATGATCCAAAAAGATCAAAGCAAATCAAAATAATTAAACAAAACTCCCCCAGGGCTGTTGTATGATGGAGGCACTCGGATTTTCGAGCAAGCCATGGATTGATGCTTGTTGGTGGTTGGGGGAGTATAAACCTTTACCATTCTGTTTGGGAACTTCCTATAATGCATTTAGTATGGAAGATACAGCCATCTCATAGATGTTGCGTTGACAACAAAAGTATGCCGCTCAAAATGTTATTTAATCTCTATTTTAAAATCGAGCTCTGGCACCTCTACAAATCCCTGCTTCCCTCTGCGAAGGGCCTATCTATTTACTTTTATGTTGAGTCATCATCCTTCTTAGTAAAAGCACCCGCTGGAGAGCACACTGTCATTTGCATTCATTATTACTGGTTTATATTAGGTATGACTTGACTGGATCTCTTTTACCATGAATTACAATGTTTAGTCAGTCCTTGATCTTTATAGGTGCACTGCATTTATGTTTTGCGGTCTCAGAAAGGGCTAGCGAGATACCATTTTGTTATATCATGTTATGATTATTTTGAGAAAGTGTTGTCATCCGAGTTTTATTATTATGGCTCGCTAGCTGATTATGCTATTGATGTGAGTAATTGTGAGACCTATGTGTTATTGTGAGTATGGTTAGTTCATAATATTTGCTGAAACTTGAATGCTGGCTTTTCATGTTACAACAACAAGAGCAAACAGAGTTTGTAAAAGTTTTTCTTTATCACTTTCAGTTTATCAACTGAATTTGCTTGAGGACAAGCAAAGGTTTAAGCTTGGGGGAGTTGATACGTATCCAACGTATCTACTTTTCCAAACACTTTTGCCCTTGTTTTGGACTCTAACTTGCATGATTTGAATGAAACTAACCTGGACTGACGTTGTTTTCAGTAGAACTACCATGATGTTGTTTTCTGTGTAGAAAAGAAAAGTTCTCCGAATGTCCTGGAAATCCACGGAGGCACTTTTTGGATTTAATAAGAATTTTTGGCGAAAGAATTAATGCCAGGGGGCCCACAACATGTCCACGAGACAGGGGGGCGCCCCCCTAGGGCGCGGCCTCCTATCTCGTGGGCCCCCTGGACCTCCTCCGACCTCAACTCCATCTCCATATATTCCGTCTCGTGGAGAAAAAAATCAGAGAGAAAGTTTTATCGCGTTTTACGACACGGAGCTGACGCCAAGCCCTAATCTCTCTCGGGAGGGCTGATCTGGAGTACATTCGGGGCTCCGGAGAGGGGGATTCGTCGCCGTAGTCATCATCAACCATCCTCCATCACCAATTTCATGATGCTCACCGCCGTGTGTGAGTAATTCCATCGTAGGCTTGCTGGACAGTGATGGGTTGGATGAGATTTACCATGTAATCAAGTTAGTTTTCTTAGGGTTTGATCCCTAGTATCCACTATGTTCTGAGATTGATGTTGCTATGACTTTGCTATGTTTAATGCTTGTCACTAGGGCCCGAGTGCCATGATTTCAGATCTGAACCTATTATGTTTTCATGAATATATGTGTGTTCTTGATCCTATCTTGCAAGTCTATAGTCACATATTATGTGTTATGATCCGACAACCCCGAAGTGACAATAATCGGGATACTTCTCGGTGATGGCCGTAGTTTGAGGAGTTCATGTATTCACTATGTGTTAATGCTTTGGTCCGGTTCTCTATTAAGAGGAGGCCTTAATATCCCTTAGTTTCCGCTAGGACCCCGCTGCCATGGGAGGGTAGGACAAAAGTTGTCATGCAAGTTCTTTTCCATAAGCACGTATGACTATTTACGGAATACATGCCTACATTACATTGATGAATTGGAGCTAGTTCTATATCACCCTATGTTATAAATATTGCATGAGGAATCACATCCGGCATAATTATCCATCATTGATCCATTGCCTACGAGCTTTTCATATATTGTTCTCCGCTTATTTTCTTTTTCTGTTGCTATTCTTACAACTACTACAAAAACCCCAAAACATTTATCTTTACTTTTGCTACTGTTACCATTATTATCATACTACTTTGCTACTAAATACCTTGCTGCAGATACTAAGTTATCCAGGTGTGGTTGAATTGACAACTCAACTGCTAATACTCAAGAATATTCTTTGGCTCCCCTTGTGTCGAATCAATAAATTTGGGTTGTACTTCACCCTCGAAAGCTGTTGCGATCCCCTACACTTGTGGGTTATCAGGTCCCATTTTTGTTCGGTATAGCCACCTTATACTGTGTGAGGCGAGCAAATCTAGTGCTGGACTTACTCTGTTGACTTGTCCCCCAGTCCCCACTTTCTTTCCTTTTTTAACCAATAGATCGGGTTTATATTGAGTTTGTACTGCGTTTCCCTTTATTTCCCTATTAGACCTAGAGACTAGTTGGATGGCTAGTCTCTGCTACTTTTCGCCCCCATTATTTCCTGTTTCGACCAAGTCCTAGATTCAGGTAACAAATCCTCCCCCACCCCCACCCCTTTCTTCCTTGTTTGAACCAAGTAGTACTAGATCGAGTGCATGAAGTAGTTTTACCTCTTAAACATAAAAAAATTAGGTGGTTTTTGAACAACCGATCGATCCTATCTATGAGGGGGCCTGAGAAATAGTAGAAGATACAAATGCAGCGACGTCAGGAGCTCGGGAAGTAGAGCAAGGCCGGTTTCGAAGGAAGTAATACCTGATGGTCGCCGGGATGTCGCTAGGTGGGCGGCGGGAGGCCGGATCTGCCCACACTACGACAGCGAGGAAGAAGGGGTCAGAGGCCCTCCCTCGCCAGCGGTTCTTGGGAGAGAACGACAATGCAGGCTGATCGGGACGCGCCCAGCAGTGGGAAAGAGCCGTCGCCGAGGACGACCGCATGAACATTGCACCTTCTCACCTTCCCTGGCGGAGAGGATCCGGCTGGATCTGTGACCAGCGGTGAGCAGAGAGAGAGAGTGTGTGGCCACCGCTGTCGTGTTTAGATCTGGAGAGGCCAAGACAGTGTGAAGATAGCAACACTAGCAAGCAAACGCAGAGGCTCCTGCCTATATAGTGGAGTAGTACTAGTTTTCTTTTGTCTACCGGAGCCGGCTTGACCTCGTCAGTGACTGTCGAGAAGTCTTTATGCACGTGGCCCGGAGGCGCATTTGTCGTCATTTTGATCTGAAGCGCCGGATTATAACATATAACACGAAAAAATTCCACATGACAAGAAATCATAACCTCACTGCCCAAAGGAGACAACATGAATCCCGATGGACAAACTAGACGAGGAACAAAGCTCAAATTAAAGATAAACTCGTAGAAAAGGGGTCCGTCGATAGATGTATTAATTAACATAGCCGGCTTGACCTAGATGGCAGCCAAGTAGTCTTCGTGCATGTGCCCCCAATGACTAGCCCAACTCAGTTGTCGTTGTTTAACCCTCGCAGTGATCCGAAGCACATGACACCTAATTTTGCGAGATGACAAGAAACCTTTTTTTAGATTTCTCACCACAACTACAGCCATGTACAACACAGCCTGCACGATATGTAGACGATAGCCAATCCAGGCATGTCTGCTGGAGTCTGGTCACATGCATGGACGAACTGATCTTCCGTGTCTTGCAGGGATCGTCTAGGCACCAATGTAGTACACCACTTCTCTAGTACTATCGCTCGTATCCCTCTTCTATTAAGTCACCCGACTTGCGGGGCCGGGGAGTGTGCCTATGGTCGGTTCTCAATTTCTGTCCCACATGTGTGTGCAAACGCAATATGACGCGCCTTCCATTCGGAGAGAAGTGTGCCAGACCGACCAACCATCTGGGGTGCGACGCGAACGCGACGGGCGTGTTGTATACTCCATACATGTGTACCACTGTTTTCTAGAGGCTTTGCTCCATGGCGCAATGCATGGATACAAAATTAGTATACTGTATACTATTTAAAAGTCGAGGGCGGGGCTTTTCCTACGCGGTATGAGGGGGGGCAGTTCCGCCTAATCGGTTCGACAGAGACGCGAGAAGACGAGGGAGTAGGCTGCTGCAAATGTAGGGCTATGTGATTTGACATCGAGTTACTGCTGGACAGGTGGGGCCCCGTGATTTGACCTGCCATTATCATTTTAACTGCGGCGCTACGACCGGCGTGAGTCTCCCGATTCCTGACCACCTCCATACAGGTGCCTCTCCCAATGCTCCACCACGTAGACTGTAGTAGAGGTTGGCTCTTGCATGAGAGCCCACTTCTCCACTTTTTCCTTGCCTCTCTTTCCTCCACATATGCAAAAATGCCATGTAAAGCGCACTATTGTACTTAGGTTGGTCGTAATGGAGAGTATCATATACTGGTATCATGCATATGATACTTTTGTATGATACTACATCCGTAATGCATAGTATCATGTGTTGGTATCATAGGATAGTTTATTTATTGGCATGCATGACACATAGTAGCACATCATTTATTATGATACTACAGTATCATATTATGATACTCAAGTCTCTCTTTTCTTCATTTAATTCGACGTCACCTCATCAAGATTGCATAGTTGGCATGCATGATACTACTCCCATTACAAGCAACCGTACTTGCTCCTACAGGTGCTAAGCTTGCCACATAGGCATAACGTCTAATGTGGCAAGTTAATCAAGAAGAGAGAGACTAGATTGGTGACCCAAGGAAGAAATGGTGCTAAGCGCGTGTACCTAGATGAAGAGAAAATTTTGAGTCTATAGCTAATTAAATGAAGTAAACTTAGCAACACCATTTCATTGGAAGAGGTCACTCCTTGGCAAATGCAATAAATACTAGTACTCCCTGTGTCCCATAATATAAGAACATTTTTGGCACTACACTAGTGTCAAAAACGTTCTTATAACATGGAAAGGAGGGGGTACGAAGAAAGAGATAGAGAGGAGTAAAATAAATAAATACACTTATAGCCAACCTTATAGCCAACCTTGTAGTATGAGTGACTAAGTGATGACTATGTATGACATACCAACATTAGATAGCCTAACACACCGTGTTAAATCTCCAAGGGCACGACCGCGTGAGCGACGCAACGGTCGTGGTAGGCGCGACCATGATACGGGTTGCTGGCAGCCCTTGGATCTGAGTTCAAACGGTCGCATGCTAAGTTGTTGAAAATTTGCAGAATAACCCTCCAGGATATGATATTCACCCATAGGTCTAGAATCATGCCATGCAACCGTTCGATCTCATATCCAAGGGCTCTCGGAAGCCCGTATCATAGGACAATGGAAAGCCACTACCCTGCCGTTCGCACGCTGACAGTTCGCTCCTACTCGTCCCTGCACGTCCTTTAATACTACGGCGGTTCGCTCCTAGTCGTCCCGTCCATTCACATTATGGCAGTTCCACTAATCCTAACCCTCCTCCCAAATCCATGGCATCCCAAATCTCCATGATCGGTGGTGAGTACAAGGTTAGAACCATCACCGGCGATGAGTTTGACGTCATCTACACCCGTTCTTCTGTGACAGTGAAAGGATGCCTTTCTCGCTTCTGACGCACGTTCGAAAACTCAGATGATGAGTGGGTCGTTGGGCTAGATGTTGAGTACACCACAGTCCTGGGACGAGAGAAGGATCTAAAGGACGAAGAGAGGAAGAATCCCGCCGTGATCCAGGTTTGTGTGCATGACTTATGCTTGGTCTACCACATATGCCATGCCGATGTTGAATGCCTAGATTTTAAGGACTTCCTCGAGAGCAACCTAGTCAAATTCGTTAATGTAGACTTTGGGAACGACAAAGAAGTCCTGGGTCGGATAGGCCTCGTTGTAGGAAACCCCTTCGACCTCCAGAAGAATCCGCTGGTGTTCGCTCGTCAGCCTTCAATGCTGACCCTGGCAGGAGCCATGGTTCATCCTTCATACGGTAAACTGAAGAAAACTCCATACACGTTTCATGGTTATGCATGGCAGCGGAATGTAGTAGATATACACCACATCCACTATGTTGCAATGGATGGCTACCTTTGTTTCAATATCTACAAGGGTTGGATGAAGAGAAAGAGCCAAGTGTGCGGTTCAAGCAAAGAAGTATCGGCCAAGAGGAAGAGGGACAAGGACGAAGTCGAGGACGTGGACGTGGACGAGGACTCCTCCGAGGAAGGTGGCAGTGTCGTTGCTCATGGTGGTTCTAATGTAGTGTCTACCGGAATAGTTGCAAAGTTTAATTTCAGGTGTGCTTAATTTAATTTGAGGGGTGTGTTGTGCTGAGCCCCTAGCAGAACTATGTTATGTTTCTTCTCGTTACTTTAACTCTTTAGTACGTACAAACTATTGGGGAACGTTGCACAAAATAAAAAAATTCTATGCTTCACCAAGATCAATCTATGAGTTCATCTAGCAACGAGAGAGAGGAGTGTATCTACATACCCTTGTAGATCGTGAGCGGAAGCGTTCAAGAGAACGGGGTTGAGGGAGTCGTACTCGTCGTGATCCAAATAACCAATGATCCTAGTGCTGAACGGACAGCACCTCCGCGTTCAACACACGTACAGTTGGGGAAGACGTCTCCTCCTTCTTGATCCAGCAAGGGGGAAGGAGAGGTTGATGGAGATCCAGCAGCACGACGGCGTGGTGGTGGATGCAGCAGCGATCTCGGCAGGGCTTAGCCAAGCTTCAGCGCGAGGGAGAGGTGGTGCATGGGGAGAGGGAGGCACCAAGAGCATGGGTGTGGCTTCCCTCCCTCCCCCCTCTTTATATAGGGCCCCTAGGGAGGGGGCGCCGGCCCTAGGAGATGCAATCTCCAAGGGGGGCGGCGGCCAAGGGGGGGAACTTGCCCCCCAAGCCAGGTGGAGGCGCCCCCACCCCTAGGGTTTCCAACCCTAGGCGCAGGAGGGGCCCAAGGGGGGGCGTACCATCCCACCAGGGGCTGGTTCCCCTCCCACTTCAGCCCATGGGGCCCTCCGGGATAGGTGGCCCCACCCGGTGGACCCCCGGGACCCTTCCGGTGGTCCCGGTACAATACCGGTGACCCCCGAAACTTTCCCGATGGCCGAAACCTGACTTCCTATATATAATTCTTTACCTCCGAACCATTCCAGAACTCCTCGTGACGTCCGGGATCTCATCCGGGACTCCGAACAACTTTCGGGTTACTGCATACTAATATCTCTACAACCCTAGCGTCACGGAACCTTAAGTGTGTAGACCCTACATGTTCGGGAGACATGCAGACATGAACGAGACGCCTCTATGGTCAATAACCAACAACAGGATCTGGATACCCATGTTGGCTCCCACATGCTCTGCGATGATCTCATCGGATGAACCACGATGTCGAGGATTCAAGCAACCCCGTATACAATTCCCTTTGTCAATTGGTACATTACTTGCCCGAGATTCGATCGTCGGTATCCCAATACCTCATTTAATCTCGTTACCGACAAGTCACTTTACTCGTATCGTAATGCATGATCCCGTGACCAGACACTTGGTCACATTGAGATCATTATGATGATGCATTACCGAGTGGGCCCAGAGATACCTCTCCATCATACGGAGTGACAAATCCCTGTCTCGATTCGTGCCAACCCAACAGACACTTTCGGAGATACCCGTAGTGCACCTTTAGAGTCACCCAGTTACGTTGTGACGTTTGGCACACCCAAAGCACTCCTACGGTATCCGGGAGTTGCACAATCTCATGGTCTAAGGAAATGATACTTGACATTTGGAAAAGCTCTAGCAAAACGAACTACACGATCTTTGTGCTACGCTTAGGATTGGGTCTTGGCCATCACATCATTCTCCTAATGATGTGATCTCGTTATCAATGACATCCAATGTCCATAGTCAGGAAACCATGACTATCTGTTGATCAACGAGCTAGTTAACTAGAGGCTCACTAGGGACATGTTGTGGTCTATGTATCCACACGTGTATTACGATTTCTGGATAACACAATTATAGCATGAATAACAGACAATTATCATGAACAAAGAAATATAATAATAACCATTTTATTATTGCCTCTAGGGCATATTTCCAACAGTCTCCCACTTGCACTAGAGTCAATATTCTAGTTACATTGTGATGAATCGAACACCCATAGAGTTCTGGTGTTGATCATGTTTTGCTCTAGGGAGAGGTTTAGTCAACGGATCTGCTACATTCAGGTCCGTATGTACTTTACAAATATCTATGTCTCCATCTTGAACATTTTCACGAATTGAGTTGAAGCGACACTTGATGTGCCTGGTCTTCTTGTGAAACCTGGGCTCCTTGGCAAGTGCAATAGCTCTAGTGTTGTCACAGAAGAGTGCGATCGGCCCCGACGCATTGGGTATGACTCCTAGGTTGGTGATGAACTCCTTCACCCAGATTGCTTCATGCGCTGCATCCGAGGCTGCCATGTACTCTGCTTCACATGTAGATCCCGCCACGATGCTTTGCTTGCAACTGCACGAGCTTACTGCCCCACCATTCAAAATATACATGTATCCGGTTTGTGACTTAGAGTCATCCAGTTCTGTGTCAAAGCTAGCGTCGACGTAACCCTTTACGACGAGCTCTTCGTCACCTCCAAAAATGAGAAACATATCCTTAGTCCGCTTCAGGTACTTTAGGATATTCTTGACCACTGTCCAGTGTTCCTTGCCGGGATTACTTTGGTACTTTCCTACCAAACTTACGGCAAGGCTTACATCAAGTCTGGTACACAGCATGGCATACATAATAGACCCTATGGCTGAGGCATAGGGGATGACGCTCATCTCTTCTATATCTTCTGTCGTGGTCGGGCATTGAGCCGAGCTCAATCTCACACCTTGCAATACAGGCAAGAACCCTTTCTTGGACTGATCCATATTGAACTTCTTCAATATCTTATCAAGGTATGTGCTTTGTGAAAGACCTATGAGGTGTCTTGATCTATCCCTATAGATCCTGATGCCTAATATGTAAGCAGCTTCTCCAAGGTCCTTCATGCAAAAACACTTATTCAAGTAGGCTTTAATGTTGTCCAAAAGTTCTATATCATTTCCCATCAAAAGTATGTCATCTACATATAATATGAGAAATGCTACAGAGCTCCCACTCACTTTCTTGTAAACGCAGGCTTCTCCATAAGTTTGCATAAACCCAAACGCTTTGATCATCTCATCAAAGCGAATGTTCCAACTCCGAGATGCTTGCACCAGCCCATAAATGGATCGCTAGAGCTTGCATACCTTGTTAGCATTCTCGGGATCGACAAAACCTTCCGGCTGCATCATATACAATTCTTCCTTAAGATAGCCGTTAAGGAATGCCGTTTTGACTTCCATTTGCCATATCTCATAATCATAGTATGCGACAATTGCTAACATGATTTGGACGGACTTCAGCTTCGCTACGGGAGAGAAAGTCTCATCATAGTCAATCCCTTGAACTTGTCGATAACCCTTAGCGACAAGTCGAGCTTTATAGATGGTAACATTACCATCCGCGTCCGTCTTCTTCTTAAAGATCCATTTATTTTCTATCGGTCGCCGATCATCGGGCAAGTCTGTCAAAGTCCATACTTTGTTTTCATACATGGATTCTATCTCGGATTGCATGGCTTCTAGCCATTTGTTGAATCTGGGCCCGCCATCGCTTCTTCATAGTTCGAAGGTTCACCGTTGTCTAACAACATGATTTCCAGGACAGGGTTTCCATACCACTCTGGTGTGGAACATGTCCTTCTAGACCTACGAAGTTCAGTAGTAACTTGATCCGAAGTACCTTGATCATCATCATTAACTTCCTCTTCAGTTGGTGCTAGCACCACAGGAACATCTTCCTGAGTTGCGCTACTTACCGGTTCAAGAGGTAGTACTACATCAAGTTCCACTTTCCTCCTACTTACTTCCCTCAAGAGAAACTCTTTCTCCAGAAAGGACCCATTCTTGGCAACAAAGATCTTGCATTTGGATCTGAGGTAGAATGTATACCCAATGGTTTCCTTAGGGTATCCTATGAAGACGCATTTTTCTGACTTGGGTTCGAGCTTTTCAGGTTGATGTTTCTTGACATAAGCATCGCATCCCCAAACTTTTAGAAACGACAGCTTAGGTTTCTTCCCAAACTATAATTCATACGGTGTCATTGTTGGGGAACGTTGCAGAAAATAATTTTTTTTCTACGGTTTCACCAAGATCCATCTATGAGTTCATCTAAGCAACGAGTGATAGGAGAGAGAGATGCATCTACATACCACTTGTAGATTGCATGCGGAAGCGTTCAAGAGAACGGGGTTGAGGTAGTCGTTCTCGTCGTGATCCTATCACCGGAGATCCTAGCGCCGAATGAAAGGCACCTCCGCGTTCAACACACGTATGGTCAGCGTGACGTCTCCTCCGTCTTGATCCAGCAAGGGGGAAGGAGAGGTTGATGAAGATCCAGCAGCACAACTGCGTGGTGGTGGATGCAGCAGGACTCCGGTAGGGCTTCGCCAAGTAACTGCGCGAGGAGGAAGAGGTGTAGCAGGGGGAGGGAGGCGCCAAGACTCATGGTGCGGCTGCCCTCCCTCCCCCCTCCTTTATATAGGCCCCCAGGGGGGGCGCTGGCCCCTAGTGATTGAATCTCCAAGGGGGGGCGGCGGCCAGGGGGTGGAGTGCCCCCCAAGGCAAGTTGTGCGCCCCCCCACCCTAGGGTTTCCAACCCTAGGCGCAGGGGGGCCCAAGGGGGGGGGGTGCACCAGCCCTCTAGGGGCTGGTTCCCCTCCCACTTCAGCCCATGGGGCCCACCGGGATAGGTGGCCCCACCCGGTGGACCCCCGGGACCCTTCCGGTGGTCCCGATACAATACCGGGTGACCCCGAAACTTTCCCGATAGCCGAAACAACACTTCCTATATATAATTCTTTACCTCCGGACCATTCTAGAACTCTTCGTGACGTCCGGATCTCATCCGGGACTCCGAACAACAATCGGTTTGCTGCATACTAATATCTCTACAACCCTAGCGTCACTGAACCTTAAGTGTGTAGACCCTACGGGTTCGGGAGACATGCAGACATGACCGAGATGGCTCTCCGGTCAATAACCAACAGCGGGATCTGGATACCCATCTTGGCTCCCACATACTCCTCGATGATCTCATCAGATGAACCACGATGTCGAGGATTCAAGCAACCCCGTATACTATTCCCTTTGTCAGACGGTATGTTACTTGCCCGAGATTCGATCGTCGGTATCCCAATACCTCGTTCAATCTCGTTGCCGGCAAGTCACTTTACTCGTACCGTAATGCATGATCCCGTGACCAGACACTTGGTCACTTTGAGCTCATTATGATGATGCACTACCGAGTGGGCCTAGTGATACCTCTCCGTAATACGGAGTGACAAATCCCAGTCTCGATCCGTGTCAACCCAAAAGACACTTTCGGAGATACCTGTAGTGCACCTTTATAGTCACCCAGTTACGTTGTGACGTTTGGTACACCCAAAGCACTCCTACGGTATCCGGGAGTTACACGATCTCATGGTCTAAGGAAGAGATACTTGACATTGGAAAAGCTCTAGCAAAACGAACTACACGATCTTGTGCTATGCTTACGATTGGGTCTTGTCCATCACATCATTCTCCCAATGATGTGATCCCGATATCAACGACATCCAATGTCCATAGTCAGGAAACCATGACTATATGTTGATCAACGAGCTAGTCAACTAGAGGCTCACTAGGGACATGTTGTGGTCTAAGTATTCACACGTGTATTACGATTTCTGGATAATACAATTATAACATGAATAAAAGACAACTATCATGAACAAAGAAATATAATAATAATCCTTTTATTATTGCCTCTAGGGAATATTTCCAACAGTCTCCCACTTGCACTAGAGTCAATAATCTAGTTACATTGTGATGAATCGAACACCCCTAGAGTTCTGGTGTTGATCATGTTTTGCTCGCGGAAGAGGTTTAGTCAATGGATCTGCGACATTCAGATCCGTATGTACTTTGCAAATATCTATGTCTACATCTTGAACATTTTCACGGATGGAGTTGAAACGACGCTTGATGTGCCTGGTCTTCTTGTGAAACCTGGGCTCCTTTGCAAGGGCAATAGCTCCAGTGTTGTCACAAAA
This sequence comes from Triticum aestivum, assembly GCF_018294505.1. Taxonomy (NCBI): domain Eukaryota; kingdom Viridiplantae; phylum Streptophyta; class Magnoliopsida; order Poales; family Poaceae; genus Triticum; species Triticum aestivum. The sequence continues at coordinate 161,954,500 of NC_057813.1, forward strand.
GAGTTTAATCGGCCCCGACGCATTGGGTATGACTCCTAGGTCGGTGATGAACTCCTTCACCCAAATTGCTTCATGCACTGCCTCCGAGGCTGCCATGTACTCCGCTTCACATGTAGATCCCGCCACGACGCTCCACTTGCAGCTGCACTAGCTTACTGCCCCACCATTCAACATATACACGTATCCGGTTTGTGACTTAGAGTCATCCAGATCTGTGTCGAAGCTAGTGTCGACGTAACCCTTTAGGACGAGCTCTTCGTCACCTCCATCAACGAGAAACATGTCCTTTGTCCTTTTCAGCTACTTCAGGATATTCTTGACCGCTGTCCCGTGTTCCTTGCCGGGATTACTTTGGTACCTTCCTACCAAACTTACGGCAAGCTTTACATCAGGTCTGGTACACAGCATGGCATACATAATAGATCCTATGGCTGAGGTATAGGGGATGACACTCATCTCTTCTTTATCTTTTGTCGTGGTCGGGCATTGAGCCGAGCTCAATCTCACACCTTGCAATACATGCAAGAACCCTTTCTTGGACTGATCCATTTTGAACTTCTTCAAAATCTTATCAAGGTATGTGCTTTGTGAAAGACCTATGAGGCGTCTCGATCTATCCCTATAGATTTTGATGCCTAATATATAAGACGCTTCTCCAAGGTCCTTCATTGAAAAACACTTATTCAAGTAGGCCTTAATGCTGTCCAAGAATTCTATATCATTTCCCATCAAAAGTATGTCATCTACATATAATATGAGAAATGCTACAGAGCTCCCACTCACTTTCTTGTAAACGCAGGCTTCTCCATAAGTCTGCATAAACCCAAACGCTTTGATCATTTCATCAAAGCGAATGTTCCAACTCCGAGATGCTTGCACCAGCCCATAAATGGATCGCTGGAGCTTGCATACTTTGTTAGCATTCTTAGGATCGAAAAAACTTTCGGGCTGCATCATATACAGCTCTTCCTTAAGATAACCGTTAAGGAATGCCGTTTTGACATCCATCTACCATATATCATAATCATAGTATGCGGCAATTGCTAACATGATTCAGACGGACTTAAGCTTCGCTACGGGAGAGAAGGTCTCATCGTAGTCAACCCCTTGAACTTGTCGATAACCCTTAGCAACAAGTCGAGCTTTATAGATGGTGACATTACCATCCACATCCGTCTTCTTCTTAAAGATCCATTTGTTTTCTATCGCTCGCCGATCATCAGGCAAGTCAGTCAAAGTCCATACTTTGTTTTCATACATGGATTCTATCTCGGATTGCATGGCTTCAAGCCATTTGTTGGAATCTGGGCCCGCCATCGCTTCTTCATAGTTCGAAGGTTCACCGTTGTCTAACAACATGATTTCCAGGACAGGGTTGCCATACCACTCTGGTGTGGAACGTGTCCTTGTGGACCTACGAAGTTCAGTAGCAACTTGATCCGAAGTACCTTGATCATCATCATTAATTTCCTCTCCAGTCGGTGTAGGCACCACAGGAACATTTTCCTGAGCTGCACTACTTTCCGGTTCAAGAGGTAGTACTTCATCGAGTTCTACTTTCCTCCCACTTACTCCTTTCGAGAGAAACTCTTTTTCCAAAAAGGATCCGTTCTTGGCAACAAAGGTCTTGCCTTCAGATCTAATGTAGAAGGTATACCCAATGTTTTCCTTAGGATATCCTATGAAGACGCATTTTTCCGACTTGGGTTCGAGCTTTTCAGGTTGAAGTTTCTTGACATAAGCATCGCATCCCCAAACTTTTAGAAATGACAGCTTAGGTTTCTTCCGAAACCATAATTCATACGGTGTCGTCTCAACGGATTTAGACGGTGCCCTATTTAAAGTGAATGTAGCTGTCTCTATAGCGTATCCCCAAAATGATAGCGATAAATCGGTAAGAGACATCATAGATCGCACCATATCCAATAGAGTGCGATTACGACGTTCGGACACACCGTTAAGCTGAGGTGTTCCAGGCGGCGTGAGTTGTGAAACGATACCACATTTTCTTAAGTGTGTACCAAATTCGTGACTTAAATATTCTCCTCCACAATCTGATTGTAAGAATTTTATCTTTCGTTCACGTTGATTCTCTACCTCATTCTGAAATTCCTTGAACTTTTCAAAGGTCTCAGACTTGTTTTTCATCAAGTAGACATACCCATATCTACTTAAGTCATTAGTGAGAGTGAGAACATAACGATATCCTCCGCGAGCCTCAACGCTCATTGGACCACACACATCAGTATGTATGATTTCCAATAAGTTGGTTGCTCGCTCCATTGTTTCGGAGAACGGAGTCTTGGTCATTTTGCCCATGAGGCATGGTTCGCATGTGTCAAATGATTCATAATCGAGAGACTCTAAAAGTCCATCATCATGGAGCTTATTCATGCGCTTGACACCAATATGACCAAGGCGGCAGTGCCACAAGTATGTGGGACTATCGTTATCAACTTTACATCTTTTGGTATTCACACTATGAATATGTGTAACATTACGTTCGAGATTCATTAATAATAAACCATTGACCATCGGGGCATGACCATAAAACATATCTCTCATATAAATAGAACAACCATTATTCTCGGATTTAAATGAGCAGCCATCTTGTATTAAACGAGATCCAGATACAATGTTCATGCTCAAACTTGGAACTAAATAACAATTATTGAGGTTCATAACTAATCCCGTGGGTAAATGTAGAGGTAGCGTGCCGACGGTGATCACATCGACCTTGGAACCATTCCTGACGCGCATTGTCACCTCGTCCTTCGCCAGTCTCCGCTTATTCCGCAACTCCTGCTGTGAGTTACAAATATGAGCAACGACACCGGTATCAAATACCCAGGAGTTACTACGAGTACTGGTAAGGTACACATCAACTACATGTATATCACATATACCTTTAGTGTTGCCGTCCTTCTTGTCCGCTAAGTATTTGGGGCAGTTCCGCTTCCAATAACCCTTCCCTTTGCAATAAAAGCACTCAGTCTCAGGCTTGGGTCCATTCTTTGACTTCTTCCCGGCAACTGGCTTACCGGGCGCGGCAACATCTTTGTCGTCCTTCTTGAAGTTCTTTTTACCCTTGCCCTTCTTGAACTTAGTGGTCTTATTGACCATCAACACTTGATGTTCTTTCTTGATTTCAACCTCTGCTGACTTCAGCATTAAAAATACTTCAGGAATGGTCTTCACCATCCCCTGCATATTGTAGTTCAGCACAAAGCTCTTGTAGCTTGGTGGGAGCGACTGAAGGATTCTGTCAATGACCGCCTCGTCCGGGAGGTTGATCTCCAGCTGGGACAGGCGGTTGTGCAACCCAGATATTTTGAGTATGTGCTCACTGACAGAACTGTTTTCCTCCATCTTACAACTATAGAAATTGTCGGAGACTTCATATCTCTCGACCCAGGCATGAGCTTCAAAAACCATTTTCAGCTCCTCGAACATCTCATATGCTCCGTGTCACTCAAAACGCTTTTGGAGCCCCGGTTCTAAGCTGTAAAGCATGCCGCACTGAACGAGGGAGTAATCATCAGCACGTGACTGCCAAGTGTTTATAACGTCTTGGTTCTTTGGGATTGGTGCTTCACCTAGCGGTGCTTCTAGGACATAATCTTTCTTGGCTGCTATGAGGATGATCCTCTGGTTCCGGACCCAGTCCGAATAGTTGCTGCCATCATCTTTCAGCTTGGTTTTGTCTAGGAACGTGTTGAAGTTCATGTTGACATGAGCATTGGCCATTTGATCTACAAGACATATTTTGCAAATATTTTAGACTAAGTTCATGATAATTAAGTTCATCTAATCAAATTATTTAATGAACTCCCACCCAGATTGACATCCCTCTAGTCATCTAAGTGTTACACGATCCGAGTCGACTAGGCCGTGTCCGATCATCACGTGAGATGGACTAGTCATCATTGGTGAACATCTCCATGTTGATCGTATCTTCCATACGACTCATGTTTGACCTTTCGGTCTCTTGTGTTCCGAGGCCATGTCTGTACATGCTAGGCTCGTCAAGTTAACCCTAAGTGTTTTGCATGTGTAAAACTGCCTTACACCCGTTGTATGTGAACGTAAGGATCTATCACACCCGATCATCACGTGGTGCTTCGAAACAACGAACTTTAGCAACAACGCACAGTTAGGGGGAACACTTTCTTGAAATTATTATAAGGGATCTTCTTATTTACTACTGTCGTTCTAAGTAAACAAGATGCATAAACATAATAAACATCACATGCAATTATATAATAGTGACATGATATGGCCAATATCATTTTGCTCCTTTTGATCCCCATCTTCAGGGCTCCATGATCATCTTCTTCACCGGCATGACACCATGATCTCCATCATCATGATCTCCATCATCGTGTCTTCATGAAGTTGTCACGCCAACGACTACTTCTACTTCTATGGCTAGCGCATTTAGCAATAAAGTAAAGTAATTTACATGGCGTTCTTCAATGACACGCAGGTCATACAAAAAATAAAGACAACTCCTACGGCTCCTGCCGGTTGTCATACTCATCGACATGCAAGTCGTGATTCCTATTACAAGAACATGATCTCATACATCACAATATATCATTCACCATTCATCACAACTTCTGGCCATATCACATCACATGACAATTGCTGCAAAAACAAGTTAGACGTCCTCTAATTGTTGTTGCATCTTTTACGTGGCTGCAATTGGGTTCTAGCAAGAACGTTTTCTTACCTACGAATAACCACAACGTGATTTTGTCAACTTCTATTTACCCTTCATAAGGACCCTTTTCGTCGAGTCCGCTCCAACTAAAGTGGGAGAGACAGACACCCGCTAGCCACCTTATGCAACTAGTGCATGTCAGTCGGTGGAACCTGTCTCACGTAAGCGTATGTGTAAGGTCGGTCTGGGCTGCTTCATCCCACAATACCGCTGAAGCAAAATAAGACTAGTAGTGGCAATCAAGTTGACAAGATCTACGCTCACAACAAAATTGTGTTCTACTTGTGCAATAGAGAACTACGCATAAACCTGCCTCTGATACCACTGTTGGGGAACGTTGCAGAAAATAAAAAAAAATTCTACGGTTTCACCAAGATCCATCTATGAGTTCATCTAAGAAACGAGTGATAGGAGAGAGAGATGCATCTACATACCACTTGTAGATCGCGTGCGGAAGCGTTCAAGAGAACGGGGTTGAGGTAGTCGTTCTCGTCGTGATCCTATCAACGGAGATCCTAGCGCCGAACGGACGGCACCTCTGCGTTCAACACATGTACGGTCAGAGTGACGTCTCCTCCGTCTTGATCCAGCAAGGGGGAAGGAGAGGTTGATGAAGATCCAGCAGCACAACAGCGTGGTGGTGGATGCAGCAGGACTCCGGCAGGGCTTCGCGAAGCAACTGCGGGAGGAGGAAGAGGTGTAGCAGGGGGAGGGAGGCGCCAAGACTCAGGGTGCAGCTGCCCTCCCTCCCCCCTCCTTTATATAGGCCCCCATGGGGGGGCGCAGGCCCCTGGAGATTGAATCTCCAAGGGGGGGCGGCGGCCAGGGGGGTGGAGTGCCCCCAAGGCAAGTGGTGTGCCCCCCACCCTAGGGTTTCCAACCCTAGGCGCAGGGGGGCCCAAGGGGGGGGCGCACGAGCCCACTAGGGGCTGGTTCCCCTCCCACTTCAGCCCACGGGGGCCTCCAGGATAGGTGGCCCCACCCGGTGGACCCCCGGGACCCTTCCGGTGGTCCCGGTACAATACCGGGTGACCCCGAAACTTTCCCGATGGCCGAAACAGCACTTCCTATATACAATTCTTTACCTCCAGACCATTCCAGAACTCCTCGTGACGTACAGGATCCCATCCGGGACTCCGAACAACATTCGGTTTGCTGCATACTCATATTCATACAACCCTAGCGTCACTGAACCTTAAGTGTGTAGACCCTACGGGTTCGGGAGACATGCAGACATGACCGAGACGGCTCTCCAGTCAATAACCAACAGCGGGATCTGGATACCCATGTTGGCTCCCACATACTCCTCGATGATATCATCAGATGAACCACGATGTCGAGTATTCAAGCAACCCCGTATACTATTCCCTTTGTCAGACGGTATGTTACTTGCCCGAGATTCGATCATCGGTATCCCAATACCTCGTTCAATCTCGTTGCCGGCAAGTCTCTTTACTCGTACCGTAATGCATGATCCCGTGACCGGACACTTGGTCACTTTGAGCTCATTATGATGATGCACTACCGAGTGGGCCCAGTGATACCTCTCCGTAATACTGAGTGACAAATCCCAGTCTCGATCCGTGTCAACCCAAAAGACACTTTCGGAGATATGTGTAGTGCACCTTTATAGTCACCGAGTTACGTTGTGACGTTTGGTACACCCAAAGCACTCCTACGGTATCCAGGAGTTACACGATCTCATGGTCTAAGGAAGAGATACTTGACATTGGAAAAGCTCTAACAAAACGAACTACACGATCTTGTGCTATGCTTAGGATTGGGTCTTGTCCATCACATCATTCTCCCAAAGATGTGATTCCGTTATCAACGACATCCAATGTCCATAGTCAGGAAACCATGACTATCTGTTGATCAACGAGCTAGTCAACTAGAGGCTCACTAGGGACATGTTGTGGTCTAAGTATTCACACGTGTATTACGATTTCCGGATAATACAATTATAGAATGAATAAAAGACAACTATCATGAACAAAGAAATATAATAATAATCCTTTTATTATTGCCTCTAGGGCATATTTCCAACAGTCATCTCAACGGATTTAGACGGTGCCCTATTTAAAGTGAATGTAGCTGTGTCTAGAGCGTATCCCCAAAAAGATTGCGGTAAATCGGTACGAGACATCATAGATCGCACCATATCCAATAAAGTGCGATTACGATGTTCGGACACACCGTTACGCTGAGGCGTTCTAGGTGGCGTGAGTTGTGAAATGATTCCACATTTCCTTAAGTGCGTACCAAATTCGTGACTTAAATATTCTCCTCCACGATCTGATCGTAAGAACTTTATCTTCTGGTCACGTTGATTCTCTACCTCATTCTAAAATTCCTTGAACTTTTCAAAGGTCTCAGACTTGTGTTTCATCAAGTAGACATACCCATATCTACTCAAGTCGTCAGTGAGAGTGAGAACATAATGATATCCTCCGCGAGCCTCAACGCTCATTGGACCGCACACATCAGTATGTATGATTTCCAATAAGTTGGTTGCTCGCTCCATTGTTCCGGAGAACGGAGTCTTGGTCATTTTTCCCATGAGGCATGGTTCGCATGTGTCAAATGATTCATAATCGAGAGACTCTAAAAGTCCATCAGCATGGAGCTTCTTCATGCGCTTGACACCAATGTGACCAAGGCGGCAGTGCCACAAGTATGTGGGACTATCGTTATCAACTTTACATCTTTTGGTATTCACACTATGAATATGTGTAACATTATGTTCGAGATTCATTAAGAATAAACCATTGACCATCGAGGCATGACCATAAAACATATCTCTCATATAAATAGAACAACCATTATTCTCGGATTTAAATGAGTATCCATCTCGTATTAAACGAGATCCAGATGCAATGTTCATGCTCAAAGCTGGCACTAAATAACAATTATTGAGGTTCGAAACTAATCCCGTAGGTAAATGTAGAGGTAGCATGCCGACGGTGATCACATCGACCTTGGAACCATTCCCGACGCGCATCGTCACCTCGTCCTTCGCCAGTCTCCTCTTATTCCGCAGCTCCTGCTTTGAGTTACAAATATGAGCAACCGCACCGGTATCAAATACCCAGGAGCTACTACGAGTACTAGTAAGGTACACATCAATTACATGTATATCACATATACCTTTGGTGTTGCCGGCCTTCTTGTCCGCTAAGTATTTGGGGCAGTTCCGCTTCCAGTGTCTGCTTCCCTTGCAATAAAAGCACTCAGTCTCAGGCTTGGGTCCATTCTTTGGCTTCTTCCCGGCAACTGGCTTACCGGGCGCGGCAACTCCCTTGCCGTCCTTCTTGAAGTTCATCTTGCCCTTGCCTTTCTTGAACTTAGTGGTTTTATTCACCATCAACACTTGATGTTCCTTTTTGATCTCTACCTCTGCTGATTTCAGCATTGAATATACTTCAGGAATGGTCTTTTCCATCCCCTGCATATTGAAGTTCATCACAAAGCTCTTGTAGCTTGGTGGAAGCGACTGAAGGATTCTGTCAATAACCGCATCATCCGGGAGATTAACTCCCAGCTGAGTCAAGTGGTTGTGCAACCCAGACATTTTGAGTATGTGCTCACTGACAGAACTATTTTCCTCCATCTTACAACTGAAGAACTTGTAGGAGACTTCATATCTCTCGACCCGGGCATGAGCTTGGAAAACCATTTTCAGCTCTTCGAACATCTCATATGCTCCGTGTTGCTCAAAACGCTTTTGGAGCCCTGGTTCTAAGCTGTAAAGCATGCCGCACTGAACGAGGGAGTAATCATCAGCACGAGACTGCCAAGCGTTCATAACGTCTTGGTTCTCTGGGATGGGAGATTCACCTAGCGGTGCTTCTAAGACATAATCTTTCTTTGCAGCTATGAGGATGATCCTCAGGTTCCGGACCCAGTCCGTATAGTTGCTGCCATCATCTTTCAGCTTGGTTTTCTCTAGGAACGCGTTGAAGTTGAGGTGGACATGAGCGTTGGCCATTTGATCTACAAGAAATTTTTGCAAAGGTTTTTAGACTAAGTTCATGATAATAAAGTTCATCTAATCAAATTATATAATGAACTCCCACTCAGATTAGACATCCCTCTAGTCATCTAAGTGATAAATGATCCGAGTCGACTAGGCCGTGTCCGATCATCACGTGAGACGGACTAGTCATCATCGGTGAACATCTCCATGTTGATCGTATCTTCCATACGACTCATGTTCGACCTTTCGGTCTCTTGTGTTCCGAGGCCATGTCTGTACATGTTAGGCTCGTGAAGTTAACCTAAGTGTTTATGCATGTGTAAATCTGTCTTACACCCGTTGTATGTGAATGTTAGAATCTATCACACCCGATCATCACGTGGTGCTTCGAAACAACGAACTTTCGCAACGGCGCACAGTTAGGGGGAACACTTTCTTGAAATTATTATGAGGGATCATCTTATTTACTACCATCGTTCTAAGTAAACAAGATGCAAAAACATGATAAACATCACATGTAATCAAATAGTGACATGATATGGCCAATATCATATAGCTCCTTTGATCTCCATCTTCGGGGCTCCATGATCATCTTCGTCACCGGCATGACACCATGATCTCCATCATCATGATCTCCATCATCGTGTTTCCATGAAGTTGCTCGCCAACTATTACTTCTACTACTATGGCTAACGGTTTAGCAATCAAGTAAAGTAATTACATGGCGTTTAATCATTGACACGCATGTCATACAATAATTAATACAACTCCTATGGCTCCTGCCGGTTGTCATACTCATCGACATGCAAGTCGTGATTCCTATTACAAGAACATGATCTCATACATCACATATATATCATTCATCACAATTTTTGGCCATATCACATCACAAGGCACATGCTGCAAAAACAAGTTAGACGTCCTCTAATTGTTGTTGCATGTTTTTACGTGGCTGCAATAGGGTTCTAGCAAGAATGTTTTCTTACCTACATAAAAGCCACAACGTGATTTGCCAACTTCTATTTACCCTTCATAAGGACCCTTTTCATCAAATCCGCTCCAACTAAAGTGGGAGAGACAGACACCCGCTAGCCACCTTATGCAACTAGTGCATGTCAGTCGGTGGAACCTGTCTCACGTAAGCGTACATGTAAGGTTGGTCCAAGCCGCTTCATCCCACGATACCACTAAAGAAAAATAAGACTAGTAGTGGCAAGAAAGTTGACAACATCTACGCCCACAACAAATTTGTGTTCTACTCGTGCAAAGAGAACTACGCATAGACCTAGTTCATGATGCCACTGTTGGGGAATGTTGCAGAAAATAAAAAATTTCTACGCCTCACCAAGATCAATCTATGAGTTCATCTAGCAACGAGAGAGAGGAGTGTATCTACATACCCTTGTAGATCGTGAGCGGAAGCGTTCAAGAGAACGGGGTTGAGGGAGTCATAATCGTCGTGATCCAAATCACCGATGATCCTAGTGCTAAACGGACATCACCTCCGCGTTCAACACACGTACGGTTGGGGAATACGTCTCCTACTTCTTGATCCAGCAAGGGGGGAGGAGAGGTTGATGGAGATCCAGCAGCACGACGGCGTGGTGGTGGATGCAGCAGCGATCTCGGCAGGGCTTCGCCAAGCTTCAGCGAGAGGGAGAGGTGGTGCATGGGGAGAGCGAGGCGCCAAGAGCATGGGTGCGGCTGCTCTCCCTCCCCCCTCTTTATATAGGGCCCCTAGGGGGGCGCCAGCCCTAGGAGATGCAATCTCCAAGGGCGGCGGTGGCCAGGGGGAAACTTGCCCCCCAAGCCAGGTGGAGGCGCCCCCACCCCTAGGGTTTCCAACCCTAGGCGTAGGGGGGCCAAGGGGGGCGCACCAGCCCACCAGGGGCTGGTTCCCCTCCCACTTTAGCGCATGGGGCCCTACGGGATAGGTGGCCCCACCCGATGGACCCCTGGGACCCTTCATGTGGTCCCGGTACAATACCAGTGACCCCCGAAACTTTCCCGATGGCCGAAACCTGACTTCCTATATATAATTCTTTACCTCCGGACCATTCCGGAACTCCTCGTGACATCCAGGATCTCATCCGGGACTCCGAACAAGTTTCGGGTTACTGCATACTAATATCTCTACAACCCTAGCATCACCGAACCTTAAGTGTGTAGACCCTACGGTTCGGGAGACATGCAGACATGACCGAGACGCCTCTCCAGTCAATAACCAACAGCGGGATCTGGATACCCATGTTGGCTCCCACATACTCCTCGATGATCTCATCGGATGAACCACGATGTCGAGGATTTAAGCAACCTCGTATACAATTCCCTTTGTCAATCGGTACGTTACTTGCCCGAGATTTGATCGTCGGTATCCCAATACCTCATTTAATCTCGTTACCGGAAAGTCACTTTACTCGTACCGTAATGCATAATCCCGTGACCTGACACTTGGTCACATTGAGCTCATTATCATGATGCATTACCGAGTGGGCCCAGAGATACCTCTCCGTCATACGAAGTGACAAATCCCAGTCTCGATTTGTGCCAACCCAACAGACACTTTCGGAGATACCCGTAGTGCACCTTTATAGTCACCCAGTTACGTTGTGATGTTTGGCACACCCAAATCACTCCTACGGTATCCGGGAGTTGCCCAATCTCATGGTCTAAGGAAATGATACTTGACATTTGGAAAAGCTCTAGCAAAACAAACTACACGATCTTTGTGCTACGCTTAGGATTGGGTCTTGTCCATCAGATCATTCTCCTAATGATGTAATCCTGTTATCAATGACATCCAATGTCCATAGTCAGGAAACCATGACTATCTGTTGATCAACGAGCTAGTCAACTAGAGGCTCACTAGGTACATGTCGTGGTCTATGTATTCACACGTGTATTACGATTTCCGGATAACCTAATTATAGCATGAATAATAGACAATTATCATGAACAAAGAAATATAATAATAACTATTTTATTATTGCCTCTAGGGCATATTTCCAACACAAACTACTAGTATTTCTTACATTTCATCTTTTAGTTGGTATAGTACTACCACTCGTTTCTTCACATTATATACGTACAATATATATGGCCAAGATCATATAGCCAGCAGTTTAGTTGTCAAAGAATTTTAGGGTGCTTAGTTTTGTCAAAGAATTCCAGGATGCTTTGTTTTATTTGAGGGGTGGGTTGTGCTGGACACCATTATTGAGACTAGCCTTTTTAATAGTACTATATGCATAATTTGGCGACGAGCACTCTCTATATGTACCATCTTTTTTTAATTTCATGTTTTGCTCCATGGCACAATCCATCGATACTACTGTTGTACAAAAGTATACATTTTTAAAGGCTAAAGGCGGGGCAGACTAGCTTGGTCGGTTTCACGAGAGGCGAGGGCTTTTGTGATTTGACGGCTCATTACTGCTAGAAGGCGGGGCCTTGTGATTTGACTACTCGTATAAATGCACCGACGACCCGAGGAGGAGCAAAGAACTGTGTAGTATACTCAAGTTTTCCACTAGAGTAGTACTGCGACGAAGGAGCACGAAACAAGGGCAGCCTAGTGCCATATGGCGATAAAAAATGATCTAATTTGCTAATCATCTCATTGTTAGCATTGTTCTATTCATTCCCTCAAAAAAGCATTGTTCTATTCATGCCTCGCAGAGAACGTGACATGTGCGGTGAAACACCCGAAGCAAAAGATGAAACACGGGAGCAAAAGAAGAAGGAAGATTATCACCCCAAATGACCTAATTCACCGTGGAGTCGTAACTGCTTCTTCATCGCCTCCACGACCTCCATCTCCTTGCGCGTCTCCTCCGCCATCTTCTTCATTCTGTCCATGCCGCGGGATTTCTCGACGCGAGCCTTCATCATCTGTTCCACGGCCGCATTACGTACCTTGACAGCAGCCGGGTGCTCGATGCGTAGCTTCACCAACTCCTCCTCCTGTTCCATGACGAGGGCCTGCAGCATCTTCATCGTGGAACTACTATTCTCATGCAGCTTCTTCTAGCGGGCGTTCTTCTCCTTCAACAGGTCGATCTCGTGGCAGAGCTTCGCTTTGTCCTACTGAAGTCGCAGGATTTCGCCGATCGCCTTCTTCTCCGAGGCAATGCTCTTCTTCAGCAACATCACCAAGCCGGCGGTCAACTCCCCCTGCTTATTGAGCTTAGCGGGCATGTCGTCGAGGCTCTCCTTCAGCAACTCCATCAAGCCTTGGATGAACTCCTTCTGCTTATTGAGGTGCTTATTGAGCTGATCGGGCATGCCGTCGAGGGATAACGACTCCAGCTCCACCGGCTTGGCATGTTCGCCTCCGCAGCTAGGGCGCTCCTGGGAGCCATCGCCTGCCCGTGAGAGATCTTTCTAGGTCTCTGTGTGGCGGCGAGCCCTCTTTTTTTCGCAGCCTTGGTTGCCGCTCCCTTGTTACGAGTAGTTCTCGACCTAGAGCTCTGCTCACCGGCCATGGCAACTACGGACGAAGAAGAAGCACTTATGAGGAGGAAAGGTAGAGTAATTTTAGGTTAGGTAGTTCCCCTGTTTATAACCTGAGTACTAGCACTAGTACTAATACCTGCATAGTGGGAACACATTCAGGTTTGGTACGTACTAGTAGGTGTGAGCAGGCTTTCGAATGTGATGGGAACAAGGTAAAGATTAATTGATGGTTTTGGTTTTGAGGCCCGAAACGGCTCCCGATGAGTTTAGCGGAACATAAATTTCAATTACTACACTGATGAAATGCATAAATACTTCCTCCGTTCCTAAATATAAGTCTTTGTAGAGATCCACTAGGTGGACTACATATGGAGCAAAATAAATGAATCTAGACTTAAAATGCATTTGTATACATCCGTATGCGGTTTACAGTGAAATCTCTACAAAGACTTACATTTAGGAACGGAGGGAGTATTATGTTACTGTCAAAAATTGGCACAAAATATGAAGGAGACCAATGGGAGTACTACTAGCAACCCACGATTTAACTACTCGCATGCGCGCAGTGGAGTAATAATGTCTTTCTTCTGCCCTCACGTCCACTCAATTTGCATGCGCTGTATTAATTGACCATCAATGAAGTGAACGACTTTACACGCGTCAAATTATCACATGGGGTGGATCTTGGTACTAAATTGCGTCCGCCCGTGTACCCGCGTTTGCGTGCCAGGGAATGAGTGCATGTGTGGCGTGCGTGCACATCTTCGCTTCGTGCATGTACCGCCAGTATGGCTCAGGGAGGACAAGTACATTCTTCTAGAACCAGCAGCACGTCACTATGATCAATCCACACAAGGAGGTCACGACAACGCCTCCACATGTGCCACGTGGCTTCATGAACTGTAAGAGAGACACTGTGTAGCATGCCATTGGTATTCTAATTTACGTGTTTTGCACATACTCAAAGTACTAGTAAGGTACACGTGCATTGCACGCATTAGATTTTGCAACCAAATTATGAATAAATACCACACTATAGCATGTAAGCTCTGAGTCATATATGCCTAATGTAGCCCTTCATTTAATTCTTATAGTTCATCTCATTCAAAATCAATTAGTTTTTATAAAAAAGCTAAGAACGCGGGAATAGGAAAACATGGGATTATAGTGGAATGTCGTCTTGAATCCTACAGGATTGTACGAGTGTTTGATTGTGCATAGAAAAAACGCAGAATTCTTTCAAAGAGGTTTGAGTGGAGGGGATGTTTCCTAGGAAATCTAGTGCAAATGAATCATATGGAAAATTTCCTATGGTTTACAATCCTACGAATCAAACAACCAAGATAGAAAAAATTCCTAATGATTAGAATCCTCCAAAATTCCTTTGAGAATCCTTTGAATCAAAGAAGCCCTTGATCTATTTTATGATTCACGGAATTGTGCGTTGTAAAGCATAAACTAAAAACAAATAATGGCAATTCAACAATAAAAAAAGTTTGGGCAGTTATGATATGGAAGATTCTTGAACAAAAGAGAACCACTGTTGTTTTGAGGTTTGTGCGTTATGCTTAAGTTCAACCATGGAGTCTGCTAGATTGTACATGTGGCAAAATCCAGTGGGGGGCTAGAAGATGGTGCGTGGGGCCGAGTGGAGGGAGACTATGAAGGAATGCACAAGTGCGAGATCGATATTTAGAGAGAGGGGGCGAGAACGTGCGCTGTTGCACGCAGTGGCGGAGCCATGAAAAATAAATGAGCTAGGGGGCCAAGCATTGCTAATCCTTTACGAGGAGGGTCAATTCATGAACTTAAACCATTTTTAGCAGCAATTGTCTAATGATCACATTCGTATTAGCCTCGATATATAGTGATGTTAGGGGGGGGGGCAGGGCCCTTACTGCCCCCTGTCTTTGCCGTTTTGCATGCGTCTGAGAGATGAAGCGGAAGGCATGGATGATGAGAGGGGGACGTTGGATATATAATTAATGTGGGTGTATTAGCTATATATGTTAATCCTATATAGAGAGGTATAGATTGATCGATGTGGACGTGGGAAAGAGGGTGAGACCTCACTGGATATATCGATTGATCGATTTGTGTGGAAAACTATGAAAGACCTAGCTATATACATACATACATAGAGGAACATCGATCGTTGCGCATGCATGCGTGGGAGATAAAGAATGCCCGATATGATGGAGAGGGGTATGTGTGTGGGTGTGTGCCTTCATGGGAGACCGACCTAAATAAAAAGATTGCATGTGCCCGATGGATAATGCCGACTGGTAGTGTGTGTGCATGCATGCACGAGAGAAAGTTAGTGGTACAATTATAAAGAGAAGACGACTATGTGGGTGTCAAAGACTAGGTGAGGTCATAATCAATGTAAAGTTGAATTCAAATATTTGAATAAGAGATCCTGATGTTTGAAACCCATGCATGCATGAATATAACGGAGATCTGCGCGGTGTGGTTTGGAAACGAGCATGTTGTAATGTATACACATTGAACAAGGTCAGACTAGTTTGAATTTGAGATACCGATGGCAG
The DNA here is from genome assembly GCF_018294505.1 of Triticum aestivum. Lineage (NCBI taxonomy): Eukaryota > Viridiplantae > Streptophyta > Magnoliopsida > Poales > Poaceae > Triticum > Triticum aestivum. The sequence continues at coordinate 161,970,203 of NC_057813.1, forward strand.
ACATCATTTGGCCACGTCGCATCCGTGCATGGACACACTATTCTAATTGGAGATGATGGGCGGCTTTCGCATCACATATCTATATCTATACCCCTATATATATTATATTATATATATTTTTATATTATGTGCGGGTAACTTTAACTTTGAAAGATGGTCGTTGGATGAGGCGAATCCGATGGTCCAAAGATGCAAATTTGAGCACTACTGGCCGTTGGATATCATCTAGATTCCACCAGATTTCGCCACATGTATAATCTAGAAGACTCCATGGTTGAACTTAAGCATAATGCACAAACATCAAAACACAAGCACTTCTTATTTGTTCTAGAATCTTCCGTTTCAGAATTGCCCAAATGTTTTTCTACATGATTTGCCATTATTTGTTTTACTTTATGTCTTACAACGCACAATTCCATGAATCTTAAAATAGATTAGCATTCTTATAAAAACTAGATGATTTTGAATGAAATGAACTATAAGAATTAAACGAACATCTACATCATGCATATATGACTCAAAGCTTACATGCTATAATGTGGTATTTATTCATAATTTGGTTGCCAAATCTCATGCGTGCAATGCACATGTACCTTACTCTAGTCTAAATGGTGTTTGTGTGTGTTGTGCATGTTGAGGTGCAAATTGTCTCTTTTTTTCGTACACGTTAAGCTTGTTCTTCTGAAATTTCAAGCCGCACCTTGCTATGCCGAAAATTCAAGCTAGCGTCTCTGTCTATCATGCTGCGAAACTCCCGCCTCTTCAACCCGCGCCTTGTTAGCCAAAAATATTTAAGATATATCTATGTCTCGTCGTGCTCTGACAACTCCCTCCATCTCAACCCAAACCTTGCTATTCCGAAATTACAACACACGTGAAAACTCCCACCTCCTGTGAAATCCCGACATGTGAAATGCCCGTGATACCCCTGAAGCGAAAGAAGCGCCTCAAATCGGGGGGGGGGGTACTTTTGTAACATACCCCACATTTTGGACAAGCGCGTCCCTAAGCCATGGATCCCCACTGCCATCCCATCCGCCCACCCATTCATACACCGAGGCCATGAAAACCCGCGACGAAGCCCCACACCCTGCTCGTCCGCCACCTAGTCGGAGCCTCTTCCCCGATGACGTCGTCCACAGCAACACCTCGACGTCCCTCATCCATCGTACCGGATGAGGATCCGTCGTCGATCTCGTGGTCCCGCCGGTTCAGCCACCCCATCCTCCACCTCCAAGGAGCTGCCTAGATGTTCCCCTCGTCTTTCGCTCCTCCTCCATTCCCACACCGACGTCTTCACCTACACCACTGGAAGAGCATCATCATCGCCGTTTCCTCTTCACCTGCACCACCAAAGAGGTTGTACACCAATCGCTGCATTTTCTTCTTGATTCGATCTCATGATGCTGTCGGCGCTTGGTCCCGAGCCGACACGACGCAGCTCCATCCACGGCGGCATCGCCGGCCACTTCCTCCACGGTGTCGCTCCCTCGGAGGCGACGTCCACATCAGTAGGAGCTGCTGCTGCTTTAGCTCTCGCTCTCGGTCCCTTGCCTGGTTTGCTCTTGCTATTGCTATTGCTCTTGCTCGCGCTGCTGCTCTCGCTCTTGCTCTTGCTTGCGATGCTGCTCCGATTTAGCACTTCAGTCGACTGAATCGACTTTTGGGTTAGTCGATTTTCAGGGGGGTGGTCTCGCTAGGGTGAAGGAAGAACTAGCCGCAGCGGGGAGGGGGGCTCGCCCGCGAGGTACCTCACTATCTATCTTAGGGTTCAGGGTGGGCGCGGTGGTCGCAGGCAGTGGTGGGGGCCTAGAGGGATGGCCGGGGCGTCGGCGGACCAGCGGTGGGGAGTGTTTTCGGGGCGGGCGGGGCCGCGCACCGCCGGCCACGGGCGGCGGGGGATGCTGTTTGGCCGGTGGTGGCTGGCGGCTCAGGGGGGTGGAGGTTGAAGATGAACCGCATGCCCTTGATTTTGTATCCAACGGTTGCAAAATCGACTGACCAGAGATGAAAAAGTCAGTCGATCGACGTGTAGCCTCACCTTGCTACTGCGTTCAGTTTCGACAGCAAAATTCAGTTTTGACAACAAAATTCAGTTTCGACAGCAAAATTTAGTTTCGACAGTTAAGTTCAGTTTGGACAGTTAAGTTCAGTTTCGACGGTTAAATTCAGTTTCGACAGTTAAGTTCAGAGATGAGCGGCTGATGTATTTTACATCTAACAATTTGTGGTTATGTATTTTACGTCATGTATTGGAGATGCTATTAGAATTCCACTCAGGTTAACGTTGTTCATTGTCTCTCTTGTCCTGCTTCAGCCTCGGCGTCGTACAACTCACCGAAGCTGCTCCAACGACGAAACCCTCCATCACAGCGGAGCGGTACCTTGGGCTCCATCTCCAGACGCCTAAGATCTTCTTCCCCTCCTCCGACAGCCAAGTCAGCCAGAGCATCCTCACCGGCCAACCCAATCACGCTGAGATCGACATGGCTTCGCCAAAGAGGTTGTACACTTGTTGCATCTCTTTTTTACTCTACATGTTATATATATTGTCCACTGAGCACTCGTAGTAACGGGAAATACGATTATTTTATCCTACTATATGACAAGCAGTGAGGTACCAGGCAACTTAGCTATCCGTGATGGACTCTCTTGAACGCCATCATTATTTATCTCTGCGCGTTTGAGCTGTGCATTTGTCGATGGGCCTGGGAGTTGAGCTAGTATGGCAGTGGCCTGGGTCCAAAGTAATAGAAGTAGCACAAAAACATTTTTTTAGTGTAGGATTTTCCTTGCTCAAGCCTGCCTACTAGAATCGCCAGTGCTTGAAAGGAAAAGTGAATGAAAAACATAGGAATTGGAAAGTTTCCTATGGTACTACTTTTCATGAATTTGGTGCAAAGGAATGGAGCAAAGGAAAACTGTAGGATTTGTTCCTTTAGTGTCTCCTTGAAAGAAAAACCGTAGGAATTCTAATTTCCACTTCTCCTCCTTTTCATATTCCTATTCATCAAGCACAAGACTAAGAGATAGTAGCATAATAGCATTATAACCGTACATTTTCTTGTGGTTTGACTTAATCTCACCATGCTTTTTTGCATCCTGTGATCTTCCAATTGTTGTGAATCAAACACCCAGATTGGCAGAAATCCTGTGTTTTTAAATTCTCTGTTTTGCACGTGCATTCCTATCCTATTCCTGTCTATTTCCTATCCCTGCATTGTTAGAATCCTCAAATTCAAACAAGCCCTTACTCAATTACTTCTGTTACAGATATGTGTCAAAGAAAACCTTGTGTGGTTTGTCCTGCTCCTGCGGCGCTGTGTTCCACCCCAGCTCAGCTGCTCCAACGACGGAAGGGTTCACCACAGCAGGGATCCGCTCTCCAGACTGTCTTTCGCCGCCTCAGATCTTCTTCCCCGCCGCCGGCAGCCACGACAACTGCATTACCATCATCAACTGAGCAGATGACCTTGAGGACTACACGGGTCCGCAAGAGAGGTCGCACTCTTCCGTGTCTGCTTACGTTATGCGTCGCTTAATATGATGACATGCTACATTATCGTCGTGTTCACCTATTAGACTCCGAGTCAGGTCCAAACTAATGCTGAAACTTGAGTTTTTAAATGGTTGTGGGGTACATATTGGGGCAGCAATCAGTACTATCTGTCTACTATCTGGTTAATCTCTGGTGTCTACTATGAGTTTCATGTTGGGTGCAAACAAACATTAAAGGAGCCATTATCTGTATTTTTTAACTAAAGCTATTATCTGCCTGCTATCATTGGTTTTGGGTCTATCCACAGTTTGCTACCATCACTCTGGATTTGTGCATGCACTCCTTACATAATCTCACTATGTTTTATTCCTATGCATGCCAGTTATTGTACACAATGGAACTGATCATGTAGAGCAAAAGAGACGAGCCTTGCGTGGCAATAAAATTTCATGCAGACGTCGTTCCATGGTGGGCGCAAAGGCAGCCCCCCTCCACCCATTTCGGATCGTAATCAAGAGGAAGATAACTGTTCTGAAGGGGGATTCAGAAGGAGAAGACCACTCCTATTTACCCCATGAGGTCTTCGCTCTAACTTGGCATGCTGATGTTGGTAATATCATGCATATGGTGCCTTGCATTGCTTACTGTATACATTAAAGATGTCATCTGCTTAGTTTAGACATGCTTTGTGTCAATGCCATCTGTTTAGTTTCTTTATCATATATGTGAATCATGCAATGCCATCTTGTCTAGCCAGGCATCATATATGTGAATTTTGCAATGCCACCCTGGTTAGCCAGTCATCTTATATGTGAATTATATCATGCCATCATTTTTTATTACGTGTTAAATTTGTCAACAATTTTAGTACATTCAATTACTCTTCCTGTGCATCAGCCATTCGGCACGGTCATGGAAAAATATGGAGTGGAAACAAGGTCTTCAGAGCAGACAATGCTATCTGACGAAGCGCATGTCTTGCTGGTTACTGATAGCTCCTCAGAGGAGGATTCAGAGATAGATGACCAGTCATATCCCCCCCCCCGAGGTGCATGCCCTAACTTGGCAGGGTTATGTTGCTCATATCGTGCGTATGGTATCTTGCATTGCTATGTCATTTGCTTAGTTTAGACATGCTTTGTGTGAATGCCACCTGTTTAGTGTCTAATTACCATATATGTGAATTATGCAATGCCATCTTGTTGCAAGACATTATATATGTGAATTATGCAATGTTATCTTGTTGCAAGGCATTATGTATGTGAATTATGCAATGCCATGCTGTTTAGGCAAGCGTCATATATGTGAATTATATCATGTCGTCCTTTTTTTGTATTTCTCATTGCTTTTGTCGACAATGTTTGTATATTCAACTGCTCTTCCTGTGCATCAGCCATTTGAATTGGTGATGGAGAAATCTGGAGTGAAAACAAGGTCTTCAGAGCAGACAATGCTACCTGCTGAAGCAGATATCTTGCTGGTTACAGATAGCTCTTCAGAGGAGGATTCAGAGGCAGATGACCAGTCCTATTATCCCCCTGAGGTGTATGCTCAAACTTGGCAGGGTTATATTACTCATATAATGCATATGTTGTATTGCAATGCTTAGTTTTTACATCATATACACAATATTGAATGCCATCTCCTTAGTTGACACATCATATATGCGATTGCCCTCTGCTCACTTCCTTAGTATATAAATCATATATTTGAATTATGTCATGCCATGATGTTTACATAGACAGCATGTATCTGAATTATGGCATGCCAACCCATTTTCTAAAGACATAATATAGTTATATCATCTCATCCTGTTTACATAGTCATCATATTTTAAATTATGTCATTCTATCCGTGAATTATATCATGCCATCATGTTTCCATCGACGGCATGTTTGTGATTTATGGCATGCCAACCACTTTAATAGACACATCGTATAGTTATATCATGTCATCCTGTTTACATAGTCATCATATTTTGAAGTATGTCATTCTATCCTGTTTAGTTAGCCATCATACATGTGAAATTGTGTCATGCTATCCTGTTTAATTAGCCATCATATATGTGAAATTATGTCCTGCTATTCTGTTTGCTTAGACAACATAAATGTGAATTATTTCATGCCCTATTTTCTTCCCTACTATCCATTGCACCTGTCTATCTTACAATGTTTGTACATTCAATTACTTTTCTTGTTTATAAGCTATTTCAATTGGAGGGAGTGATACGTCTCCAACGTATCTATAATTTATGAAGCATTCATGCTATATTACTATGTGTTTTGAATGATATTGGGATTTATTATCCACTTTTATATTATTTTTGGGACTAACCTATTAACCGGAGGCCCAGCCCAGATTTGCTGTTTTATGCCTATTTCAGTGTTTCGAGGAAAAGGAATATCAGACGGAGTCAAAACGGAACGAAATCAACTGGAGAAGTTATTTTTGGAAGTAAACCCACCTGATGGACTTGGAATCCACGTAAGAAGATACGGGAGGTGCTCACGAGAGTGGGGGCGCCCCCCCTAGGGCGCGCCCCCCTGCCTCGTGGGCCCCCCGTAGCTCCCCCGACGTACCCCTTGCACCCATATATACCTATGTACCCTGAAACTTCCAAAACAGAAGATAGATCGGGAGTTCCGCCGCCGCAAGCCTCTATAGCCACCAAAAACCTCTCGGGAGCCCTTCTCGGCACACTGCCGGAGGGGGAACCCATCACCGGTGGCCATCTTCATCATCCCGGCATTCTCCATGATGAGGAGGGAGTAGTTCACCCTCGGGGCTGAGGGTATGTACCAGTAGCTATGTGTTTGATCTCTCTCTCTCTCTCTCTCTCTCTCTCTCTCTCTCTCTCTCTCTCTCTCTCTCTCTCTCGTGTTCTCTCTCGTGTTCCCTCTATGGCACGATCTTGATGTATCCCGAGCTTGGCTATTATATTTGGATCTTATGATGTTCCTCCCCTCTACTCTCTTGTGATGAGTTGAGTTTCCCCTTTGAAGTTATCTTATCGGATTGAGTCTTTTATGAGAACAGTTGATGTATGTCTTGCCGTGATTATCTGTGGTGAAAATGGGATATCATGTGCCACTTGATGTATGTTTTGGTGATCAACTTGCGGGTTTCGTGACATTGGGAACCTATTCATAGGGGTTGGCACACGTTCTTGACTCTCCGATAGAAACTTTGGGGCACTCTTTGAAGTACTTTGTGTTGGTTGGATGAATCTAAGATTGTGTGATGCATATCATATAATCATGCCCACGGATACTTGATGTGACAATGGAGTATCTAGGTGACATTAGAGTTTTAGTTGATTTGTGTCTTAAGGTGTTATTCTAGTACGAACTCTTTTATAGATCGATCCGAAAGAATAACTTTGAGGTGGTTTCGTACCCTACCATAATCTCTACGTTTGTTCTCCGCTATTAGTGGCTTTGTAGTGACTCTTTGTTGCATGTTGAGGGCTTGTTATATGATCTATCTATGTTATTATTGTTGAGATAACTTGCACTAGTCAAAGTATGAACCCTAGGCCTTGTTTCCTATCATTGCAATACCGTTTATGCTCACTTTTACCACTTGTTACCTTGCTGTTTTTATTATTTCAGATTACAAATACCTTTATCTACTATCCATATTGCACTTGTATCACCTTCTCTTCGCCGAACTAGTGCACCTATAAAATTTACCATTGTATTGGGTGTGTTGGGGACACAAGAGACTCTTTGTTATTTGGTTGCAGGGTTGCTTGAGAGAGACCATCTTCATCCTACGCCTCCTATGGATTGATAAACCTTAGGTCATCCACTCGAGGGAAATTTGCTACTGTCCTACAAACCCGTGCACTTGCAGGCCCAACAACGTATACAAGAAGAAGGTTGTGTAGTAGACATCGAGCTCTTTTCTGGCGCCGTTGCCGGGGAGGTGAGTGCTTGAAGGTATATCTTTAGATCTTGCAACCGAATCTTTTTGTTTCTTGTTTTAGCACTAGTTTAGTTTATAAAATAAAACTAGAAAAACATGGAGTTAAGTTTGTCTCATACGCTTCACCTTTTTAATATCTTTCGTGAGTATGATGGAAAGGATAATTGTGCTCAAGTGCTAGAAGAAGAAATCTCTAAATTGTTTGGCACTAAATATTTGAATGATGAGTATGATTGCAATGTTGTTAGTACGAATTCTTTGGCTATCCATGATGCTAATGATGATTGCACTAGTTATGATGAAAATGTCTCCTATAAACATGTCAATTTTTGTGGAGTGCATTGGGTTTGTAAGTACACACCAAATAGGGAAGATAGATATTGCAAGAGGCATAAGTACTTAGAAACCAAATTGTTGCAAGAAGAGCTAGATGAATGTGCTGAAAGATTCAATGTTTATAGTACCCCTTCTGAACTTTGCAATGAGCATGGTCATTTAAAGCTCCAATGCTATTTGTTTCATGATCAAGTCGTTTCCAAATATTGTGATAATTTGATTACCTTTGAGCATCATAAAGAGCTTAGCCTTCTTTTGGGTTATGAAGAAATGAAATGTATAACCAACTATCTCCTAGATTTTGCCCGTTATAAACTTCTTGGTTTTGATCTAGAGGAAACTTATATGTATTGTGCGGAGAATTGCATTGAAAATCCTTATATTGCCAATTACCTAAAGAAAAGAAAGCAAATGGAAGATGATGAGAATACTAATGAAAGGGAAGAGGCTTCCCAATCTCCTCCTATTATTTCTTATGATGAATCAGGTAACGAGGAGGAGCTTTCTATTCAGCCAATCTCATCAATAAGGAGCTCAAAGAGGAAGGTTGAACCTACACATAATGTGAAGAAGAAATAGAAAAGAAGGAGCAACAAAGGTAAAAGGGTATCCCTCCCAAATGATGTTGCTCCTACTACTACTTGTGATGATGATAATTGCTATACTATTGGTGCTATTCATATTTTTAATGATGAGAGTGATTATGCTTATGATATGAAAGGGCCCAAGCTTGGGGAAGCTATGTTTGATGAGGATGAAATATTTGAGAATATATTTGCTGGAATTAATGTTTGTCCCAAGCTTGGGGATGCTATGTTTAATGAAGATGATATTTTTAGCACCCCAAGTTTTGATATGCAAAGTTGTTATGATGATAGCATACCTCCTACCTATGATGATTATATTGATGAAAGTGGGTTCGGAAGAGTGTCAACTTTAGGAAGTAGTGATCCCACTATTTTGGAGGATGTTGAAATTTATTGTGATGAATATGAAAGTGGATTTTGAAGAGTGTCAACTTTATTTAGTGATTCCACTATCTTGGGAGAGGTTTCAATCGATTATGATGAGAACAAAGTTGCTACTTATGATGATTATTGTGATAAAATTTATGCTATAAAAAGTAGTGATGATTATATTTAAAAATCTTGTCATGATTATGATTACACTTTTTCTGAACATTACTCTTTTAATGTGGAAACAATTTTTAGTGTTCAAGTCTCTTATGATACTCCCACTATTCATGAGAAGAATTTTGCTTATGTGGAGAGTAGTAAATCTTCTATGCTAATAGATCATGAAAATAATGCTTTAGGGGCTGGTTATATTGTTGAATTAATTCATGATGCTACTGAAAATTATTATGAGGGAGGAACATATGCTTGTAGGAGTTGCAATAATGTCAAGTTTCCTCTCTATGTGCTTCAATTTTTGAAGCTATGCTTGTTTTACCTTCCTATGCTAGTTGATTATTGTTCCCATAAGTTGTTCGCTCACAAAATCCCTATGCATAGGAAGTGGGTTAGACTTAAATGTGCTAGCCATATTCTTCATGATGCTCCTGTTATGCTTCAATTCTTATCTTTTATGTGAGCATCATTGTCATCATCATGCCTAGCTACAAAGGCATTAAAGAAAAGCGCTTGTTGGGAGACAACCCAATATTTATCCTTACTGTTTTTGTGTGTCCACATGATTATTCTACTGTAGTAATCATGTTTTATAGCTTTTTTTCAATAAAGTGCCAAGTAGAACCTTTGGGAAGACTAGGGTGAAGTTTATATGATCTTGCTGTAGAAAACAGAAACTTTTGCACTCACGAGAATGGCTTCCATTATTTACTGGAGAGTGATTTTAGGTTGATTCTTTTTGAAGATGATTAATAGGGAAATTCCTCAGGTCCAGCAATTTATTTCAGAATTTTTGGGGTTCCAGAAGTATACGTTTGATACAGATTACTACACACTGTTCTGTTTTTGACAGATTCTGTTTTCATTGTGTTGTTTGCTTATTTTGATGCATCTATGGCTAGTATTAAGAGGTATGAACCATAGAGATGTTAATACAGTAGATATTACACCAATATGAATTTAGAATGAGTTCATTACAGTACCTAAGTGGTGATTTATTTTCTTATACTAACGGAGCTTACGAGTTTTGTGTTGAGTTTTGTGTGGTTGAAGTTTTCAAGTTTTGGGTAAAGATTCAATGGACTATGGAATAAGGAGTGGCAAGAGCCTAAGCTTGGGGATGCCCAAGGCACCCCAAGGTAATATCCAAGGACAACCAAGAGCCTAAGCTTGGGGATGCCCCGGAAGGCATCCCCTCTTTCGTCTTCGTCTACCGGTAACTTTACTTGGAGCTATATTTTTATTCACCACATGATATGTCTTTTGCTTGGAGCGTCATTTTATTTTGTTAGTTTTTGCTTGCTGTTAGTTATAATAATGTTTTGAATCTTTAGGTTCAATAAAAAAGTCAAGGATAGCCTTTGCCATGCTTATTTTGCTAGTATACATGTTGCTGTTTGAAAACAGAAAGTTTACCGTTGTTGCAAAAATTCCCTAGAAAAGTCAGAGAATAGTATAACATTGAATCTTTTTGCATATTAAGCTCTGATAAATTTATTACAGTGGTAAGTTTAGTTCATAATTTTTGGAATCAGGGAAGTATTGATACTCTTGCATTCTTTATAGACTGTACTGTTTTGGCAGATTGCTGTTATGGTTGCATTGTTTGCATATGTTTGCTTGTTTAGTGATTCTATTTGAGGATAGGAGTATTAAATATGCAGAGGCATTTAGTATTCAATGTTGAATAATAAATTTAGTGATTTGTTACAGTAGAATATGATAAGGTTTTGCATTGGCTTATACTAACGTATCTCACGAGTTCTTGTTGAGTTTGTTGTGAATGAAGCTTTTGATAAAAAGAGAAACCATGATATGAGAGAAACTAAGGAGACACAAAAGTTCAAGCTTGGGGATGCCCCGGTAGGCATCCCACCTTTCTTCTTCGGCAATCATCGGTTAGTATTGGTGGAACCTAAGTTTTTGCTTCTTCACATGAGTTGTGCTATCCTTGCATTGTCATTTTATTTTGTTTTGCTTGCTGCTTGAATACAATACCAAGATCTGAAATTCTTTTATGAGAGAGAGTCTTCACATAGTTACATAATTATTTAGCTACTCATTGGTCTTCCCTTATATCTTTTTGGAGTAGCTTTTCATTTACTCGTGTGCTTCACTTATATCCTATGAGTAAATTGTTGAATGAGTTGATTGTCATAAACCTGAAATTATATATGCCTCATTTGCTTATACCATGAGGAGTAATGACTTCACATCTAAGAAGTAGAGGTTGTAAATTTATTGACGGTTGGCAAGCATTGTATTAGTCATTTGAACAATTCATGAAAGAATATTGAAGGAAGGGAGTTTTCACATATAAATATATTATCATAGACATCTTTCATAATTGGGAGCACTCATTAAGTATGACATGCTAAAGAGTTCATGTTGGACAAGGAAGACAACGTAATGGGTTATATTTTCTCGCATCTCAGTTAAAGTATATTGTCATGGATCATTCAAACATGTTGATCTTGCCTTTCCCCCTCATGCTAGCCAAAAATTCCTAGCACCAAGTAGAGATACTACTTGTGCTTCCAAATATCCTTAAACCCATTTTTTGCCATGAGTGTCCACCATACCTACCTATATGCAGTATTTACCTGCCGTTCCAAGTAAATTTGCATGTGCCAAACTCTAAACCTTCAAATTATAATCTGTTTTGTATGCCCGAATTGCTCATGTAGCAACTAGGGGCTGTCAGTGTCTTCCATGCTAGGTGGGTTATTCTCAAGAGGAGTGGACTCCGCTCCTCATTGACGAGAAAGTGGCGGTAACAGGGATGCCCAGTCCCATAATCAAAAAGATCAAAATCAAATCAAAATAATTAAACAAGACTCCCCCAGGATTGTTGTTAGTTGGAGGCACTCGTAGTTTCGAGCAAGCCATGGATTGATGCTTGTTGGTGGTTGGGGGAGTATAAACTTTTACCATTCTGTGTGGGAACCGTCTATAATGTGTGTAGTATGGAAGATATTGGGAACTCTTGGTTGTTATGTTGAGAATGAGATCATACCTCTCAAAATTATTTATCTCTATTTCAAAATTGAGCTCTGGCACCTCTGCAAATCCCTGCTTCCCTCTGCGAAGGGCCTATCTTTTACTTTATGTCTTTTACTTTAAGCAAGAGTCAAGGTGATCTTCACCTTTCCCTTTTTCATTTTATCCTTTGGCAAGAACTTTGTGTTAGGGTGATCCTGATATATATATATCCAATTGGATGTACGTTAGCATGAACTATTATTGTTGACATCACCCAAAGGTGAATACGTTTGGAGGCAACATTATAAGCCCCAATATTTCTCTGTGTCTGATTAAAACTTCATAACCACAAGTATTGCGTGAGTGTTAGCAATTGTAGAAGACTATATGATAGTTGAGTATGTGGAGTATGCTATTCCTGAAAATAAGATGAATTGCAATTATTTTGATGACTAAGAATGAAGTTTGCTAGTTTTCAAGAAAGTTTATGGTCTATGCTTTGACATGTGAATAGCTTGTTACTCTATCGTGAAAAGTTTTATGAGATGAACTACTGTTATGACATATATTGATGCTAGTAAAGGTGATTGAAATTATCATTGATCAAACTTGTGCACCTCTAGCATTCACACTTCATAAATTCTTTCTTTTATCATTTACCTACTCGAGGACGAGTAGGAATTAAGCTTGGGGATGCTGATACGTCTCGAACGTATCTATAATTTATGAAGCATTCATGCTATATTACTATGTGTTTTGAATGATATTGGGCTTTATTATCCACTTTTATATTATTTTTGGGACTAACCTATTAACCAGAGGCTCAACCCAGATTTGCTGTTTTATGCCTATTTCAGTGTTTCGAGGAAAAGGAATATCAGACGGAGTCAAAACGGAACGAAATCAACTGGAGAAGTTATTTTTGGAAGGAAACCCACCTGATGGACTTGGACTCCACGTCAAAAGATACGGGAGGTGCTCACCAGGGTGCCCCCCCTAGGGCACGCCCCCTGCCTCGTGGGGCCCCCGTAGCTCCACCAATGTACCCCTTGCACCCATATATACCTACGTACCTAAAACTTCTAGAACAGAAGATAGATCGGGAGTTCCACCGCCGCAAGCCTCTGTAGCCACCAAAAACCTTTCGGGAGCCCTTCCCGGCACCCTGCCGGAGGGGGAACCCATCACCGGTGGCCATCTTCATCATCCCGGCGTTCTCCATGACGAGGAGGGAGTAGTTCACCCTCGGGGCTGAGGGTATGTACCAGTAGCTAAGTGTTTGATATCTCTCTCTCTCTCTCTCTCTCTCTCTCTCTCGTGTTCTCTCTCGTGTTCCCTCTATGGCATGATCTTGATGTATCCCGAGCTTTGCTATTATAGTTGGATCTTATGATTTTTCTCCCCCTCTACTCTCTTGTGATGAATTGAGTTTCCCCTTTGAAGTTATCTTATAAGATTGAGTCTTTTATGAGAACAGTTGATGTATGTCTTCCCGTGATTATCTGTGGTGACAATGGGATATCATGTGCCACTTGATGTATGTTTTGGTGATCAACTTGCGGGTTTCGTGACATTGGGAACCTATGCATAGGGGTTGGCACACGTTCTTGACTCTCCGATAGAAACTTTGGGGCACTCTTTGAAGTACTTTGTGTTGGTTGGATGAATCTGAGATTGTGTGATGCATATCGTATAATCATGCCCACAGATACTTGAGGTGACAATGGAGTATCTAGGTGACATTAGGGTTTTGGTTGATTTGTGTCTTAAGGTGTTATTCTAGTACGAACTCTTTTATAGATCAATCCGAAAGAATAACTTTGAGGTGGTTTTGTACCCTACCATAATCTCTACATTTGTTCTCTGCTATTAATGGCTTTGGAGTGACTCTTTGTTGCATGTTGAGGGCTTGTTATATGATCTATCTATGTTATTATTGTTGAGATAACTTGCACTAGTGAAAGTATGAACCCTAGGCCTTGTTTCCTATCATTGCAATACCATTTATGCTCACTTTGACCACTTGTTACCTTGCTGTTTTTATTATTTCTGATTACAAATACCTTTATCTACCATCCATATTGCACTTGTATCACCTTCTCTTCGCCAAACTAGTCCACCTATACAATTTATCATTGTATTGGGTGTGTTGGGGACACAAGAGACTCTTTCTTATTTGGTTGCAGGGTTGCTTGAGAGAGACCATCTTCATCCTACGCCTCCTACATATTGATAAACCTTAGGTCATCCACTAGAGGGAAATTTGCTACTGTCCTACAAACCTGTGCACTTGCAGGCCCAACAACGTATACAAGAAGAAGGTTGTGTAGTAGACATCAGGGAGTGATGGCAGTATCTGTGGGAGTAAAAACACGGTCTTCAGAAAAGATCGTGCTACCTGTCGATGCAGATAGAACCACGGTTGTACTTGCCCAAGAACCAGCCCCACCACACATAACCCACACTCATGCAGATTGTACCCCTGCCCAGTTGGACAGAGAACCAGCTACACCCCTTCTAACCCCAACCCCAGCAGATAGACACCCACTTCCCATTGACACAACATCGTCTCCACCACAGAGCACCAAACACGAGCAGTTAGTAAGGCAACTGCAGTGCCCAAATCACGAGGATTTCGACACTCCGAACCCGAAGTCAATGCTTAAAGAAGAAGAAGAATTGTTCTCAGGTCAGGTTCCGTAGCTATTGTTCATACTACTTTGCTCTTGCATCACTTTATTTACTGATACCAACTAATTTCAAATTTGAAGGATGTAATTGAAACTCCAATGGCGCAACGGGTATGTTTTAAACCTGTTTCTTCAACGTGTTTGGCTGTTTGCTGTTGTAACTTGCTCTATGTTGATTTCAGTTTCAATTGAATAAACAGTTATGTTCTCATGCCATGCACATTACAAGTGTTGTTATTGCTGTGTAGTTTCCCACACTTATATTCTGCCTATGCTGCTTTGTCTTAAATAGATATGATTTGAACTGTATCTATCTTGATTTGGCAACATAAACTAGAATGATATAGACCATACAGTGACCATACTACATAGATATATGTTTGTTTCATGTTGTTATCCTGTCCACCTTACTACTGAACTAGTTTACCAAAATGAGTTTCATATACTACATTGTAAACCTGAGATGTGTTTGTTTATTTCTCTTTTAGAACACGGATAAAAATATTGGAGAAGAGTACCCTGTTATGCAATGGTAAAGGAAGTAATGCAGATAAGGTTCAAGATAGTGAGACAACCCTGTTGGTCTCCAAGAAAAAAGGTGATAAAAACGATCTTGTAGACAGTGAGAAAACCCCACAGTCTTGCGTTGATGTAGTGTTCGAGTTACTGGCCAGTACCGCTGGCACAAGATCTTTGAAGTCGCTGCCTGAATCACTTCGGCTTCTTCAGTCTCAGCTACAAGCTGAAAGGCATCAGTCAGCTGTGCTGCGGAAAGAAGCCGAAGGACTGAGGAAATCCCTGCAGAATTCAGATGTGTACTTTCTTCTGCAACAGCAAGCGCTGGAGGATTTAAGCGCCAAACAAGAGAAAGTTAATAAGCTTGCTAAGCATCTTGCCAGCATTATGGGTACCCAGGATATTGTTTCCTGAGCTCTTCTGAAGTGGTTTCAGTTCTGGACTTTTTTTGCTGCGGCGTTTATATGCTGTTTTGTTCCCTATATTTGCACTAGTGGCGAACTTTGATGCCCACTGGATGTAATATGTGTAATAGCCGTGATAGCCTAGTGTAAGTTGCTTGATTATTTATTTCCTTGTTGTCTTGTTTATTTTTTTGCTTGTAGTCAGTGCGGTTCTTTTTCCGCATTTTGCTAGTGGCTGTAATAACCTATTTTTTAAAACTAGGCCACAATAACCATGGGCTAATATTTACTGTAGTGACACCGGGCCTCCTATGGGCCATAGAAACAGTGGGCCTTCTACGGGCCGTAGAAACAATGGGCCTTCTACGGCCCGTAGAAACAGTGGGACTTCTACGGGCCGTAGAAACAATGGGCCTTCTACGGGCCGTAGAAACTATGGGCCTTATACGGGCCGTATGGCCGATTGGCCAAACATGGGCCAAACAGACCGCATTATGGCTGTAAACGGGCTAGAGTTGGAATCGTCTGTTCATGGACCGACCATAACGGGCCATCATTAATAGGCCGTATTTGATGACGCTATGAAAATGACCCAATGTATTAACGGACCACAAACGGGCCGACTGTAACCACAGGCTGAATTTGGCCCAGAAGCAGAAAATGACAGTAATGGGCCGTAAGTAAACGAATGTTGGAAATGAGCCCAAGAATAAATAGGCTCTGAGAAGGCCAAAAGATAACATGGGCTGGAAACGGCCCAACGGAATAATGGGCCGTTAATGGGTATAAAGTGATACACTATTCTTTACGGGCCAGTTTCACCACGGGCCGTTAATGGGTGTAAAGTGATACACTGTTTGTTACGGGCCAGTGTCACCATGGGCCATTAATAGGCCAAGAGTTACATAGGGCCTCATATGGGCCGAAAGACGTCATGGGCCATACATGGGCCAGAAGTGAAAACGGGCTGGAATCATATTGGATGGCCCAGATGACGCTACTAGGCCTAATTCGAATAGGGCGTAACGGGCCTTGGGTTAGTGGGCTGTAAATGGGCTATATGCGAACAGGCCATTAACAGGCTTTCCATGGGCCGGCCCGCCACTTTTTGACCAAGTCAAACGAGCCAGCCTTTTCACAGGAATGGGCCTTTGTTGGGCCGTGCCACGTGTCGACATATCATAGGTGCCTTCTGTCCAATGAGTGGACAACATCTGTCCCAGCAATGAGCCGACACATGTTTCCTCCAGCCAATGATGATTTTACACATGGAAAATCCTCATTGGTCGGGGCTGTTAACGAGTTATCGGATCCAAAACCTGACCCGATAGCTTAATGGCGTTCCATTACGGTGGATGCCATGTGTCGGTCACCCTTGACGAAAGCACTTCTATGACGCGTGATTTATCGTCATGGAAGTGGACACTTCCGTGATGATAATTTTGGTAATGTCATGGAACACTTCTATGACAGCATAGGTATGACTATCTTGATTCTGTCATAAAATCGTCATGGATGTACATGCATGACAAAAAACGCGACCTACTGTGACAAACACGTATAATCATGGAAGTGTATTTTTTTGTAGTGCATGTATATATCGTACGAGGAGGTGGTTGTCCAACGCCCTGTATGCGGTGGTTCCTGCTCCCCTCCGACATTGTCGTCCATACCGTCTATGTCTTCGGAGTCATAATCGAGCATGTCGGTTAAGTCATTGACAGTGGCTATGAAGTGGGTGGTGGGTGGGAAACAAAGTTCTTCATCGTCCGCTTCCCACTTGGGCCGGACATAGTTCGGCCGAGAGTCCCCCAACAAGGAGAGGGATTTTAATGATCTTAACACGTCGCTAAAAGGAGAGTGCTGGAAGATGTCCGGGGAGCTGAACTCCAAGACCGGCGCCCAATCAGGTTCGATGGACGTGGATGCATGCAGTCCGGAACCCATGGCCGGAGACGAGTCCGAGGTTCCGGTGACACAAGCCCAGCTCGATGTTGGGTCTGTGTGCGGCTCGAGCGCCGCTGAGTCTGCGGCCTACGTGGCGGGGTTTAGCCTCCTGTCTTCGGACGACGCAGTCCGCACCGGCTCTAGGGCCAGAGCGGTAACAGGCGCAATCTCCTGCGCACGACCAGATGACAAATCTAGGTCATGTTCATCATGGTGGCCGGGGATAGCCATTATGGGCTCGAACCCATCGAAGATCAAGTCTCCGCGGATATCGGCCACAAAATTCAGGCTTCTGAATCTGACCTGATGGCCAGGGGTGTAGCTATCGATCTACTCTAGATGGCCAAGCGAGTTGACCCGCAGTGCAAAGTCACCGAATACGAAGATCTGTCCGGGGAGGAAGATCCCCCCTGGACTGCGTTGTTGTAGATGATTGATGGGCCCATCAATCCTTCTGGTGATGACGCAGCGGAACTCTCAATGAAAGCACCAATGTCGGTGTCAAAACCGGCGGATCTCGGGTAGGGGGTCCCGAACTGTGCGTCTAAGGCTAATGGTAACAGGAGGCGGGGGACACAATGTTTACCCAGGTTCGGGCCCTCTCTATGGAGGTAATACCCTACTTCCTGCTTGATTGATATTGATGAATATGAGTATTCCAAGAGTTGATCTACCACGAGATCGCAATGGCTAAACCCTAGAAGTCTAGCCTATGAGGTTATGATTTTTGTGGCTGAACCCTAGAAGTCTAAACCCTCCGGTTTATATAGACACCGGGAGGGGCTAGGGTTGTACAAAGTCGGTTACAGAGAAAGGAATCTACATATCAGAATCTCCAAGCTTGCCTTCCACGCAAAGGAGAGTCCCATCCGGACACGGGACGAAGTCTTCTATCTTGTACCTTCGTAGTCCAACAATCCGGCCAAAGTATATAGTCCGGCTGTCCGAGGACCCCTTAGTCCAGGACTCCCTTAGTCACCAATTACCAAAAATGGGGAGATTGAAAGCACAAGTGCTCCCTTGGTGATTTTGGTAATTAATGTCAACATATCTCTTATTGGACTACTACTTCTATCTAGTATATTTCAAATGAGTTCAACATTGGAGTGGCAGGACAAGAGGATGTGGAACCTCTTCAAGATGCTAAGGACACACATTGGCAAAAGCTCAAGACTCTACATTTTCATTTTAGTGATCCAAGATCACATTGAGTCCATAGGAAAGCCAATACTATTAAAAGGGGATGAGGTGTTGCTTAATAAGTTGCTTGCTCAAAGTGCTTAGTGATATGCTCCAAAGCCCTCAACCACTTTCTCATTTCCACATATGTCCTAAACCTAAAGTCAAACTTGGCCCCACCGATTTGATTCATCCGGCGCCACCAAGTTCACTTGACATAGACACTGCCAGAAAGCCTAATCAGTTCGATCTCACTGATGGGATCTCGGTCTCACCGAGATGGCCTTGCAAACTCTCTGTTACCTATTGCAGTTATTTCGGTCTCACCGAGATATGTAGTCGGTCCCACCGAGTTTGCTTGACCAAGTCTCTGTTTGCTCATTGCTGAAATCAGTCTCACCAAGGTGACACAATCGGTCTCACCGAGATGAGGTTTTTCCTTAACCCTAGCACATCGGTCCCACCGAGTTGACCTTGTTGGTCCCACCGAAAAATCTAACATTCATATTTTCAACCATATCGGTCTAACCGAGTTTCACTATTCGGTCCCACCGAGTTTGGAAGATTGTGCGTAACGGCTAGATTTTGTGTGGAGGCTATATATACCCCTCCACCCCCTTCTCCATTGGTGAGAGAGCCATCAGAACGTGCCTACACTTCCACTACTCATTTTCTGAGAGAGAGCCAGCTACTCATGTGTTGAGACCAAGACATTCCAATCCAACCACAAGAATCTTGATCTCTAGCCTTCCCCAAGTTGCTTGCCACTCAAATCATCTTTCCACCATAGCCAAATCTGTGATAGAGAGTTGAGTGTTGGGGAGACTATCATTTGAAGCACACGAGCAAGGAGTTCATCATCAACACACCATCTATTACCTTTTGGAGAGTGGTGTCTCCTAGATTCGTTAGGTGTCACTTGGGAGCCTCCGTCAAGATTGTGGAGTTGAACCAAGGAGTTTGTAAGGGCAAGGAGATCGCCTACTTCGTGAAGATCTACCCAAGTGAGGCAAGCCCTTCGTGGGCGATGGACATGGTGGGATAGACAAGGTTGCTTCTTCGTGGAACCGTCGTGGGTGGAACCATCCGTGGATTCGCGCAACCGTTACCCTTCGTGGGTTGAAGTCTCCACCAACGTGGATGTACGATAGCACCACCTACCGGAACCATGCCAAAAATCTCCGTGTCTACAATTGCATTTGCAGACTCCAATCCCATCCCTTTACTTTATTGCAAGTTGCATGCTGTATTTTCCGCTGCTGATATACTCTTTGCATGCTTGCTTGAATTGTATTGTGAATGCTTGAAATTGTGATAATTTCCATCCTCAATTGGAAAAACTTAAAAACTGCTACCTTTACTTGTTGAGGGTCTAATCACCCCCCTCTAGATACCTCTTCTCGATCCTTTTAACAAGTCATCGACATCTCATCTCACACCGGCGATGCATAGGCCGACACGGCAGTGGCTTTGTTAGAATTATGCATACTTAAGCTTTTTTTAATGTTGGTCTTTTATTAGAGCAATGTTTAGGTCAACGGGCTCTATTTAATCACTAGAATTGCTCGATTCAGTAAGTGTGGTCTGATAACCCACAAGTATAGGGGATTGCAACAGTTTTCGAGGGTAGAGTATTCAACCCAAATTTATTGATTTGACACAAGGAGAGCCAAAGAATATTTTCAAGTATTAGCAGCTAAGTTTTCAATTCAACCACACCTGAAAGACTTAATATCTGCAGCAAAGTATTTAGTAGCAGAGTAGTATGGAAGTAACAGTAATGGTGGCAAAAGTAACATTAGCAGTTTTGTAGCAATCGTAACAGTGGTAACGGAGAACTAACTAAGCAAAGATCAATATGTGAAAAGCTCATAGGCAATGGATCAATGATGGATAATTATGTCGGATGTAATTCATCATGCAACAGTTATAACATAGGGTGACACAGAACTAGCTCCAGTTCATCAATATAATGTAGGCATGTATTCCGAATATAGTCATACGTGCTTATGGAAAAGAACTTGCATGACACTTTTATCCTACCCTCCCGTGGCAGCGGGGTCCTATTGGAAACTAAGGGATATTAAGGCCTCCTTTTAATAGAGTACCGGACCAAAGCATTAGCACTTAGTGAATACACGAACTCCTCAAACTACGGTCATCATCGGGAAGTGTCCCGACTATTGTCACCCCGGGGTTTGCCGGATCCTAACATGTAGTAGGTTACTATAACTTGCAAGATAGGATCAAGAACTCACATATATTCATGAAAACATAATAGGTTCAGATCTGAAATCATGGCACTCAAGCCCTAGTGAAAAGCATTAAGCATGGCAAAGTCATAGCAACATCAATCTTAGAACATAATGGATACTAGGGATCAAACCCTAACAAAACTAACTCGATTACATGGTAAATCTCATCCAACCGATCACCATTCAGCAAGCCTACGATGGGATTACTCACGCACGGCGGTGAGCATCATGAAATTGGTGATGGAGGATGGTTGATGATGATGATGGCGACGAATTCCCCTCTCCGGAGCACCGAACGGACTCCAGATCAGCCCTCCTGAGGAATATTAGGGCTTGGCGGTGGCTCCGTATCGTAAAATGTCATGGATCCTTCTCTCTAAATTTTTTTCCATGAACGTGAAAATATAGAGTTGGAGTTGAGGTCGGTGGAGGTCCAGGGGACCCACGAGGCTGTGTGGGTCCCCCTCTGTTGATTCTTTTGCCAATATTTTTAATTAATTCCAAAACGTGACTCCGTGAAGTTTCAGCTCATTCCGAGAACTTTTATTTCTGCACAAAAATAACACCATGGCAATCTGCTGAAAACAACGTAAGTCCGGGTTAGTTCCATTCAAATCATGCAAGTTAGAGTCCGAAACAAGGGCAAAAGTGTTTAGAAAAGTAGATATGTTGGAGACATATCAACTCCCCCAAGCTTAAACATTTGCTTGTCCTCAAGCAATTCAGTTGACAAACTGAAAGTGATAAAGAAAAACTTTTACAAACTCTGTTTGATCTTGTTGTTACAAATATGTAAAGCCAGCATTCAAGTTTTCAGCAAAGATTATGAACTAACCACATTCACAATAACACTTAGGCCTCACATTTACTCATATCAATGGCATAATCAACTAGCGAGCAATAATAATAAATCTCGGATGACAACACTTTCTTAAAACAATCGTAATATGATATAACAAGATGGTATCTCGCTAGCCCTTTCTGAGATCACAAAACATAAATGCAGAGCATCCCTGAAGATCAAGGACTGACTAGACACTGTAATTCATGGAAAAACAGATCCAGTCACAGTCATACTCATTGTAAATTAATAATAATGCATACAAATGACAGCGGTGCTCTCCAACTGGTGATTTTTTAATAAGAGGATGATGACTCAACATAAAAGTAAGTAGATAGGCCCTTCGCAAAGGGAAGCAGGGATTTGCAGAGGTGCGAGAGCTCAAGTTTTGAAACAGAGATAAATAATATTTTGAGCGGCATACTTTCATTGTCAACATAACAACCAAGAGATCTCGATACCTTTGATGCTACATACATTATAGGCGGTTCCCAAACAGAATGGTAAAGTTTATACTCCCCCACCACCAACGAGCACATTCCACGACTGGTCTGAAACAACGGGTACCGTCCAACTAACTACAATCCTGGGGGAGTTTTGTTTGCAATTATTTTGATTTGATTTGAGCATGGGACTGGGCATCCCGGTTACCAGCCATTTTCTCGTGAATGATGAGCGGAGTCCACTCAATGTGAGAATAACCCACCTAGGAAGGAAGATATAGATAGCCCTAGTTGACCTGAGCTATTCGAGCATACAAAACAAAATTTCATTTGAAGGTTTAGAGTTTGGCACATGCAAATTTACTTGGAACGGTAGGTAAATACCACATATAGGAAGGTATGGTGGACTCATGGAATAACTTTGGGGTTTATGGAAGTGGATGCACAAGTAGTATTCCCCCTTAGTACAAGCACTGGTACACATCGGTGCTATACAAACGGTTTAAAACCCCTTCCCGCGACGGCATTTGGAACCGTCACCTAGTGAGTGTGGCGATTAGTGGGTCCTTCCCACATGACCCAGAAACCATTGGGGATATGCCCTCCGGGCACACACGCTCGGCAAAATGAGGTCATGTGCGATCGGCGAGCGACCAAATACGGTTATATGTACAGTAATGCTAAAAAATACAATTATACACGCGAAATCATTTAAGGTCGTAAGTACATCCCACACAGTCAGTCCCTGCGAAATGTTTCCGTTTGTATATACATCCCACACAATCGCTGCAAGGAAAACGTTTCCGTTCGTAGGTACATCACACACAATTTTCCCTGTTAAATCATTTGTGATAGCATTCCCATCGCACACAATATTAAAATTTTATCATTTGCGTTATTGAATGCATCACACATGGTGCATAGAAGAAACTGTGTGGCAAAGGCTATCCATCACACACAGTTTTCATGCGGTAAACGTTTGCGCAAGGTGGCCTAACACAAACAGTTTTGAAGAGAATGTCGTGTGTGATTGTTCATAGATACAACATGGTTTATTTCTAGAAACTGTGTGTGTTGCCTTAGGTCATCGCCCACGGTATTTTCTCAATAATGGTTTGCAATAGCAAAAACCAATTAGCAGGCTAATTCGCCATTAGCAGGCTAATTGCCCTATTATTAATAATCCATTTATTAATCTAATTGACATTCATATTAAACACATAATATATTTCATTCTCATATTAAGGAAGCATGATTTCATAATTGAAATACATCAGAGTACAACATGATAGCTTCAGCACTCAGCTACCCCTACTGACGCGGAAGGCGAATATTGAGCCTTCATTGATGTTGAAGGTCTTTGCAACTTTACGCCAGTGCCAGTGGATGATTGACCGTCCATCCTTCGTCCTCTTCAGGAACACTTCAATATTGAACCGTGGGTGTTGTATGAAAACCTTCCTCGCCTCCTGACCATAGACGTCGTTTGAGAGGTAATCATCAGTGAACTGCTTTGGAAAGGCCTAAAAACAAGGATGTGCATAAATATCTTCTCTATATTGGAAATGGGGCAAAGGAATAAAAAAGGGCAAGGTATAATAGTTAGTACCATCTTGTAGTGAACTGATGTCTTCTTCATTGTGCAGACAAAGATCTTGTTGTTTTTTGTCCACAATTTCTTTATCCTAACAATCTTTCTGAGTTTCTTGACTTGATTGATATTCATGGACAACTCATTTCCCCATATGCAAAAAGGGTCGAACAGTGGCTCAAAACCTCACACAGCAGGACCTACATGTGCAAGACCAAATTGGTTAAAACCTAAGTATTAGAATGGTTCCTGCAATTGCACAATAATGTGCTATTAGACAACGGACCATGCACATGCTAACTTTGATTGTAAACCTCAGTGCTTCCCATTATATTGTTTCCCTGCAACAGATATTAGGTAGTTAGTCATTAGGTTAAGTAAGGGTTCGTATGCTATCATTAAGATATGTTGATGAAAAATAAGCACATTGCAGATTCATCAGATTATTTCAAGCCACATGGAAAACCCATTTATGCAAACCAAGCAAGATTAGTAACTAGGAAATGTAGCACTTGTATATGTTTCTCATGTATTAAGTGCACCCAAATTCGATTTATTCCTCACATGCACAACAATACAAAATTCCAACCATGACACTTGGACATCGCATTGCAGAATTGAACCAAGCAATTAGCTAAACACCACAATAAATGAACCAAACATTAACTGAGCACCACATTGCACAATATAACGTACTCCTAATAGAAGATCAGAGAGTTAACCAAACCAAGCATGCTTAACAACTTGGAAATATAGCAATTGTATTTGTTTCTCATGTATTTAGTACAACCAAATTCGATTTACTTCTCACATGGTATACAATAACAGAATGCACCCAGAACTATTGAATATCGCATTGCATAATTGAACCAAACAGATAACTAAACACCACAACACAAATGAACCAAACGTTAGCTGAGCAACACATTGCACAATGTATAACCAAACCAAGCATGCTTCACAACTTGGAAATATAGCAATTGTATTTGTTTCTCATGTATTTAGTACAACCAAATTCGATTTACTTCTCACATGGCATACAGTAACAGAATGCACTCACAACTATTCAACATCGCATTGCAGAATTGAACCAAACAGTTAACTAAACACCACAACACAAATGAACCAAACGTTAACTGACCATCACATTGCATAATGTATAACCAAACAAAGCATGCTTGACAAACTTGGAAATATAGCAATTGTATTCGTTTCTCATGTATTTTGTAAAGATAAATTCGATATATTTCTCACATGGAAGACAATACAAAATTGCAGCCTAAAGAATTGAACATCACATTTGCAGAATTAAACCAAACAGTTACCTGAAGTCGACAACTAATTAACCAAATAGTTAATAAGTGAGCACCACACTTCACGACATATAGAACATATACACAGGAGCAACAAATTGCATAGTAAAATTAGATAGCACAATTCACTAGAATTTGTTAAGGAAAGGCAGGAGCAGCACACGCAACGGGTAAACCGAGCATGCTTAACCGGCATAGCTAGCAAGTGGCAAGGTGATCATCCAAGATCTGGGGTTGGCACGAATGGCAGCCATCGCGGCCTCATCCGCGCATGCGGTCGCAATTTGCTTCTCTGCTGCCAAATGCTCCTTGGATCTTGGCTATACTACGTGCACCATGGCTTAGGCCGGCGCTTATTTGGTGGAGGGGATGGTGATTTGGGTGGAAGGTGTTGCGCTCACGCCGGTGGTCGGGTCATGTGGGATGTGGAAGGAGGACGAGGACGGGGTTCGGGTGTGGATTACCTGCCTGGATAGGTGAGGCCAAGCAGCATGAAGGAGGGTCGCCGGCGAGGAGGCGGCGCTGCAAGCAAGGAGTGAAGGTTTCAACTTGGAAAGGAAGGCAAAAACAGGGGAAATGTGGCTTTTGGTAAGGGGAATGGGCGGGGAGGTAGATATTTCCGCGGAAGCTGAAAATTTGGAATCGCTTCAGCAAAAAACTGGCGCGCAAAGTGCCATCAGATACGGTCCCTTATTCAGAACTATGTACGATATGTGAACATCACAAACGCTTCAGATAGCTTAACCCGTGTGCGATGAGTTTGAATGTCAAAAATTTTGGTTCCAATTTCCCTGGTTACAGTGCTCATCCACGTCATTGCATAATTTGGGTACACAGAGGAGACTACAGCACACCCACACTTCTTAATCGAGCAAGTTCAGCAATTAAACAGAGCTAGCTGGCCTAAACATTACCCTAACAAATTAAGGACCGACGCTCTTAATTAAACAAAACAAAGAGTACTACTATGGCTGGTGCTCGTCGATCTCTGCTACCTCCTCCATGTCCAGCTCGCGCCTGACGGTCTCCTAGGGAAGGAGCTCCATGGCATCCATCACACCATATTGGGCAAGCATCTCGCCTTCCGCGTCTGCCATATCTTTGGAAAAGGCCGCCACGAGCTGGGCGTGGGTGGCCGCTTCTGGGCTTGGACGGGCTTTGTCGTTGCAAGGTATGCAGTGGAGGAACGGACGGCTACTCGAACGCTCTTCGTGATTGCAAACTCTTCGGCCGTGGGTTACCGACTGTTGTCGGAGAAGCTTCCTTCGATTTGTGCAGTGACCGCCATGAGCTAGGTGTGGGTAGCCTCGACATGGTCATGGGCCGCCTCCATCAGGGCTAAGGCCGCCGCTGTGGAACGGATAGCTGCTGTGCCGCTCTCGCCAGCTGCTATCCCCGAGGCAGATGTTGCTGCCGCCACCTGAGAAGTGACAGCGGCCGTTTGGGCTGCCATGGCTGCCCGATCGCAGATTGCAGCCACGCTCAAGCACCTTGTTAGCACGCGTGTGGCGTCTGCGGCCACGCTCTCACCGGAGTGGGCCACCGAAATTGCCCTCATGATGCGGGTCCATGTCCCCATCTTTCACCGGCGACAATTGAAAAGTGAAATGGTATTTGGGGAGCGAGCTAGTGTGCTTGACACGCCGGCTGTGGACTATAGCAGATGCACCTTCTCGCGTAAGCCATAGGCGTACTATACACTGATGGTGCTTCAGGATATTTTGTACTGCATCTCACACGATTGGTGATAATAAATTGTGTTGTATCAACTTGATTTTTAATTTTGATCTGAATTACAGAATTGGGTCACAGAGGCCATGGATGGTGTTTGAATTTCTAGACCTTTTATCTGAAGTGAACATGCAACTATATGTGTGTCGTAAAAAAATTGGAATTGTTCAGGGTTCCTTTGGACATTTTTATACAGTAACTTGGTTTTCTAGGCATTTTAGGTGCACAATTCAAAATTAAACCACATGCTCCAGTCCATAAGAACGGGTTGCAAAATCAAATGTTTGTCCTTGGTTGCAAGCTTAGGTCACATGCAAGAAATGAGAATGAATGTCAAACACCTTGACACTATCGCTCATCCGCTAACATTGAGATACATGCTTTTAACATTCTAGTAAATCGAAAACTCATCTGAAATTCATGAAACTTGACATGATATCATGGAATGACAGCGACCTCTCATGGTAAAAATATTGTCCCATTTGGGGCAGCTGTGGGGTGTAAGCTTCTCGCAAACCAGAGCTTCTCTCACAACAAGCCTGATGGTTTTAGTAGGGTACGTGCCACCTTGGGGGACGAAACAATATATGTTGCCTCTTCTTACTTTCAAAATGTTTCTCGTGTAAACATAGAACAACATAAGTGTTGTGTCAATTTTTGGGATTTTCCGGGGTTAGTTTTGACATTTTCATGCATTAGTTGTGTTTTCAATGCATTTATGAGCACAATTCAAATTTGAACTACATGCACATGCTCTAATGCATATAACATGGTTGAAAATTCAAATCGGTGTCCTTGGTTGCATGCTTAGGTCCCATGCAAGAAATGGGAATGAATGTCAAACACCCTGCCACCGTCACTTGGCCGCAAACATTGAGATTCCTGGATTTTAAATTCTAGTAAATCCAAAACTCGTCTGAAATTCATGAAACTTGGCGTGCTATCATGGAGCAGCTTCAACATGCCGTGGTAAAAATGTTGTCCCATTTGGGGCAGGTTCAGGGATATGCTTTTCACAAACCAAAGGCTCTCAAAACAAGCCCAATGGTTTCGGTAGGGTACGTCCCACCTTTGGGGACGAGACGATATCCGCTGCCTCTTATTGCTTTGAAAAACTTTCTAGTATCAACATAGAACAATATGTCGTGTCAATTTTTGGGATTTTTTTGGGGTTCGTTTGGACATTTTTATGCATTAATTGCATTTTCATTGCATTTATGAGCACAATTCAAATTTGAACTACATGCACGTGCTCTAATGCATATAAATTGGTTGAATATTCAAATATGAGTTCTTGGTTGCACGCTTAGGTCCCATGCAAGAAATGGGAATGAATGTCAAACACCCTGCCACTATCACTCGGCCGCAAACATTGAGATTCCTGGTTTTTAAATTCTAGTAAATCCAAAACTCGTCTGAAATTCATGAAACTTGGCATGCTATCATGGTGCCGTGGTAAAAATATTGTCCTATTTGGGGCAGGTTTGGGGATATGCTTCTCACAAACCAAAGGCTCTCGCAACAAGCCTGATGTTTTCGGTAGGGTACGTCCCACCTTTGGGGACGAAACATTATCCACTGCCTCTTATTGCTTTCAAAAAAATTCTAGTGTCAACATAGAACAATAGGAGTTTCGTGTCATTTTTTGGGATTTTTCGGTGTTTGTTTGGACATTTTTATGCATCAATTGCGTTTTCAATGCATTTATGAGCACAATTAAATATTGAACTACATGCACATGCTCTAATGCATATAAATTGGTTGAAAATTCAAATATGTGTCCTTGGTTGCATGCTTAGGTCCCATGAAAGAAATGGGAATGAATGTCAAACACCCTGCCACCGTCACTCGGCCGCGAACATTGAGATTCCTGGTTTTGAAATTCTAGTAAATCCAAAACTCATCTGAAATTCATGAAACTTGGCATGCTATCATGGAACGGCATCAACATGCCATGGTAAAATATTGTCCCATTTGGGGAAGGTTTGGGGATATGCTTCTCACAAACCAAAGGTTCTCACAACAAGCCTGATGGTTTCGGTTGGGAACGTCCCACCTTTGGGACGAAACGATATCCGCTGCCTCTTGTTGCTTTCAAAAAAATTCTAGTGTCAACATAGAACAATAGGAGTGTTGTGTCAATTTTTGGGATTTTTCGAGGTTCCTTGGAAATTTTTATGCATTAATTGAGTTTCCGATGCATTTATGTGCATAATTCAAATTTGAACTGCATGCACATGCTCTAATGCATATAAATTGGTTGAAAAATAAAATCTTTGTCCTTGGTTGCATTCTTAGGTCCCATGAAAGAAATGGTAATGAATGTCAAACACCCTGCCACCGTCACTCGGCCGCAAACATTGAGATTCGTGGATTTTAAATTCTAGTAAATCCCAAACTTGTCTGAAATTCATGAAAACTTGGCATGCTATCATGGAGCGGCATCAACATGTCGTGGTAATTTTTTTGTCCCATTTGGGGCAGGTTTGGGTATAAGCTTCTCACAAACCAGAGCTTCTCACAACAAGCCTGATGGTTTCAGTAGGAATGTCGCACCTTCGGGGACGAAATGATATCCGCTGCCTCTTATTGCTTTCAAATTTTTTCTAGTGTCAACATAGAACAACAGGAGTGTTGTGTCAAATTTTGCAATTTTTCGGGTTTCGTTTGGACATTTGTATACATTAAGTGGGTTTTCTAGGCATTTTATGTGCATAATTCAAATTTGAACTACATGCACATGCTCCAGTGCATATAAATTGGTCGAAAAATCAAATCTTTGTCCTTGGGTGCATTCTTAGGTCCCATGTAAGAAATGGGAAAGAATTTCACACACTAGGGAACTGTTGATTGCCGGCAAAATGTTGAGATACTTTGTTTTTAAATTTAGCAAATCCAAAACTCATCTGAAATTCATGAAACTTGGCATGCTATTATGGAATGGCATCCGACATGTTGTGGTATTTTTCGTGTCCATTTTGAGAGAAGAAGCACTCGGATAATAGCCAACAAAGGCATTTTCAAACAAATAGCTGCTACTCTAACGTCGCAAAAGTTTGTATAATCAAATCGTGTGCATTATGTTAACCATTCACGTGACGCCACGTGTCTTCGTTCTAATGGATATAGGAGGTGTCGTGCGAGCAGCTTCTTGATTAAACGGGAGGCGTTCGAGCGTAGTCTGTGCAGGCTCACCGAGAGGCGTGCAAGCTGTCCTCCAGTGTGCAGGCTCACCGGGAAGCGTGTGAGTTTGTATGCTGTGCAGGCTCACTGGGAATCAAGCCCTTTGACTTCCATGGCTGCCCGCCTTCCTCTCCATTAATGGCGCCCAAGCCGCAGCTTAATACGGGCGGCCTTACTATTCGCCTCCCATTCCCCTCCGTCCCGTAGACCTCCACCAACGCCATGGCGCAGAAGGATCATCTGCCACTAGTCTTCAAGGTTGGTGAAGTCGACTCCGAGCCGGAGGAGATAGAAAATAAGGAGGAATGGGGCCTCATGGACATGGCCCAGAACGAGTTGGCCACGACTATTGCTGCCCTCGCTCCCGTCCCAACTCCCATCGCAAACAGTTCATCCGAGTGGGCTGTTTGCTGCGTATCACACACATCTGGTTTACACGAATCCTTTGTGTTCTTTTGGCTGATCGCAAATGCCACATATCACACACATCTTGTTAAGATGAACCAGTTGCGTTCTCTTGCCTAATCCAAAACAGTTTGTCCGAGTGAATCGTATGCCGTATATCACACACACCTTGATGTGGCTGACCGTTTCTGTTGCATTCCCTAATAGCACATAGTTCATTGGAGGGAACTGTATGCCGTATATCGCTCACACATTGATATGGTTGCCCATTTCTGTTGTTCTTCCTCATCGCAAACAGTTCTTCTGGACCAACCGTATGCCCTGCATCGCACACGGAACTAAAATCGGAACTGTGTTTGATGCATCGGTCATCGCAAATGTTTTGGACATTTTTGATGGTTCTCTGACACCATCGTTTGCGATTATTGCATCGCACACAGTTTCTCGAAGGGTCTCTGATCGTAGTGTCACGTTAGCACCATCCTGTAGTAGTGAAGTGAAGGCTAGAAAGAGACTGGGAAGCGACCAACTAGAGAGCGACAACAGTCATGAACATGCATTAAGATTAACCAACAATGAGTGCAAGTATAAGTAGGATATAAATCACCATGAACATAAATATCCTGGAGGCTATGTTGGTTTTGTTTCAACTACATGCATGAACATGTGGCAAGTCAAGCCACTCGAATCATTCAAAGGAGGATACCACCCTATCATACCACATCACAACCATTTTAATAGCATGTTGGCACGCAAGGTAAACCATTATAAACTCCTAGCTAATTAAGCATGGAATGAATAACTATAATCTCTAATTGTCATTGCAAACATGTTTCATCCATAATAAGCTGAATCAGGAACGATGAACTAATCTTATTTACAAAAACAAGATAGGTCGGGTTCATACCAGCTTCTCTCATCTCAATCATTTCATCATATATCGTCATTATTGCCTTTCACTTGCACGACCGAACGGCATGGATAAAAATAATAGTGCACGTGCATTGGACTAAGCTAGAATCTACAAACATTCGATTCAAAGGAGAAGACAAGGTAATATGGGCTCTTGGTTAGAGCAACAATATTGCATATGAGAGTCACTCATCATTTTCATCGTGGTCTTGTTCTCTCGACCCCCAAAGAAAAGAAAAGAACTTCAAAGAACGAGAAAAACTATTTACACGAGAAATCTCCTAACAAACAAAAGAAGAAAGGGAAATCTTTTTGGGGTTTCTTTTAATATTACTACTGCAAGCATGGAAAGTAAACTAGCTAAAAGCTACAACTATTTTTTTGGTTTTCCTCAAAGATTTTCTAACACACAAGAAGAAAGCAAGAAAAGAAAATAAACTAGCATGGATAATACAATGAAAAAGTATGAACACCGACAACTAGAATGAGTGTGTGAACATGAATGTAATGTCAGTGAGAAATACGTACTCCCCCAAGCTTAGGCTTTTGGCCTAAGTTGGTCTATGCCCATGGGTCGAAGTGATCCTCTCCGGTGTACCGAGGAGGGTCCTCGGGGTGCCACTGGTTAGCGAGCTCCTCCGGATCCCACTGATAAATAGACTCTCGATATGGATCAAGTGGTGGCTCAGGCTCATGATCTGGGACTCGTGTCAGCTCCCAATATGCATAAATGTCCTCGGGCATGATGAGGTACATGCCTGAATGTATATTAAACAAAGAAGGTGCATGCAAGATAATAGTCTCACACTTAGTTTTGGCAAATATCAAGTTATACTTAAGTATATTCTTATTATTTTTAATAATAAATTCATGCACTACCATACTCTTATAGTCTAGCAAAATAGTGGGCAGTGACTTTTCCTCTTTCTCATAATGCCTAATAGGTATCTCAAAGTGTTTAGCAAGGAGTGAAGCAAAGATACCTCCAAAGATAGGGCCCTTTGTACGGTTCAGACTTAACCGTTTAGCAACAATAGTGCCTAAACTGAAAGTTGTATCACGAAATAAAGCATGACGCAAAATAGAAAGGTCAGGAGCACTGAGGCCCCCACTGTTCCCACAACCAATTAAACATCTACTAGCAAATATTGAAAGTAACGTAGGATAGTAAAAGGTATACTAGTAATCCTAGCATCTGAAACTTTTCTCGTTTCCCCTACAGCAATTTGATCAATAAATTCATCCACATCACTAGAATGTGGTTCCTCGACGCTGCCCTCAACGGGCAACCTGCAAACCACACAAAAATCATCTAGTGACATCTCCTTAAACTCATCATATAAATAAAACTCCACTGAAGGTGGTGATCTTCTAGCATGGAAATAAAAGTTTTGCACGAAAATATTAGTGAGTAGGAGATACTATTCACACTGGTCGTGGAGGAAGTCGGTGAGGCCTGCATTCTTGGCCAAATAATAAAAGTCGTCATGAATTCCGGTGGCTCTCAAGAATGCATCACAAGGCCATTCACACAGCCGAACCTCCACGGTGCAAGGAATATTGTATTTGGGATTTTTATTCTCTTCATTCTGCTTATCCTTCGAGCTTCGACTCGAGGAGACTCTCAACAATCTCTTCATCATTTTCTTCCTCGAAGAACAATCCCCCAAAGCAGTTTTGTGAATGGAGCTTTGAGCATGGCAGCAAAACAAGCTAGAACACGGGTCTGAGCTACGGGATGATTTTTTATGGAGGAAGACAAAGTGTGTGGGTACTGGAATAAATGGAGGGGGTCCATGTGGGGCCCATGAGGAAGGGGCGTGCCCAGGGGTTAGAGAGCGCCCTTCACCCTCGTGACCAAATGGTAGGCCCCCCTGGTGTGTTCTAAGTGCCAAAAATTCTCAAATATTCTACAAAAAATCATACTCAATTTTCAGGGCATTTGGATAACTTTTATTTTTAGGGTATTTTTTATTGCACAAATAATTCAGAAAACAGACAGAAAATACTAATTTTTCTTTATTTAAACTAAATAACAGAAGGTAAAAGGAGGGTACAGAAGGTTGTGTCTTCTAACTTCATCCATCTCATGCTCATCAAAAGGAATCCACTAACAAGGTTGATCAAGTCTTGTTAACAAACTTCTTCTAAATAACATGAAACCGGAGAATTTTTCGAATAACACTAGGTTACCTCAACGGGGATATGCATGTCCCCAACAATCAGAATATAATATTTCTTTTTGACAATAGGAAGAGGAAATTCAAAACCTCCAATAGTAATAGTTGAGATTTTTCCAATAGAATTGATACTATGAACTTGAGGTTGTTTCTTTGGAAAGTGTACTGTATGCTCATTACCATTAACATGAAAAGTGACATTGCCTTTGTTGCAATCAATAACAGCCCCTGCAGTATTTAGAAAAGGTCTACCAAGGATGATCGACATACGGTCGTCCTCGGGAATCTCAAGAATAATAAAGTCTGTTAAAATAGTAACATTTGCAACCACAACATGCACATCCTCACAAATACCGACGGGTATAGCAGTTGATTTATCAGCCATTTGCAAAGAGATTTTAGTAGGTGTCAACTTATTCAAATCAAGTCTACGATATAAATAGAGAGTCATAAAACAAACACCGGCTCCAAGATCACATAAAGCAGTTTTAACATAGTTTCTTTTAATGGAGCATGGTATAGTTGGTACTCCTGGATCTCCTAGTTTCTTTGGTATTCCACCCTTAAATGTATAATTAGCAAGCATGGTGAAAATTTCAGCTTCTGGTATCTTTCTTTTATTTGT